>NW_024868245.1:57536-100249 GCF_013358625.1 Macadamia integrifolia
GGGAGGGGGGGTTGTGGTTTTATCTGTGAGACCAACCACAGGTCTATTCTAGCATGGCCTAAGCTTCGCTAAAAAATTGAGGCAAGGAAAAATAAAAACCTTATGACAATGATATTGCATCTCTTAATTACCAATTCTTTATCTTATTCTGCCTACCACTAATTTATCTTTTTTGGCAGGGGGGTTTGGAGTCTGGATCCTCTGCCATGAACAGCGAGGAGCAATGAACATCCAATGGCTGGGAGGGACCATAGGATGCACCCCTGCCATTGGATGCTCACGATCGACTCACCACCAATTCATCGCTCATCGTAGAGGAATTTTTCGCTTCAATTCACCACTCATTGCCGAGGATTTTTTCGTGTTGGAAGGTCATCTGAGACTAGGCTCCTCTATGCTTGCTCTATTCTAGCATGGCCTAAGCTTCAATAAATCTTGAATTTTCAAACAATCTCCACAACAATCATGATTTTTTTATCTTATTTTTTTGGGTAAAAATCATGGTTGATGAAGCAAGAAAAGCACTCCGTTCATCTCTAATCTACTGTACCACCAAAAACGTAAGGATCCATCTCTTACTACTGTGCAGGTCTGGTGCTTCAACTACCATTCATTTGGACTAGGAAAATGTTCACACATGAGAGATGAGACCAACCATATCATTCCTTGCTTTCTTCAAGCATGGTCCACGCTTAAAAAAATTCTGAATTTTCAAACAATACCCTTCCACATTCACAGTTGAAGAAGTACAACTACTATTTAGCTAACCATTATTCTTTTCAAATCTCTCTTATATTCTAAACCAATTGCACCACCTGATGCACTCAGGTGTACAGCCCCCCCCCCCCCCCCCTTTTCTCTGAGGGGAGGGGGGAAGGTACCAGAGAATCTGACATGGAAAAGGCTTGGTAGGGTCACCTTCACATGGTAAGACCAAAGGGGGGAAAAAACAAAGGAAACAAAAAGGCCCACTCATGGATTTGGGGATCAGCTTTATTGTTTTCAAATGGTTGATAGTAGTCTGTTCTGTCACCATCCCATCCCTAAAAGACCCAACTCATCTTCAATGTCTGAACCTGACCTCAAGGTCCTCAACAAATGAAGGCATCACAGCCACACAAACTTATAGCCAATCCAGTCTTCACAGCTTGGTCGGCAAACCCACCCGATAAAGCAAGAAAGACCAAACCAATGAGAATTGCACATTCCTAAGTTGCAAACTAACAATGATAAAAAAGGATCAAAGTAGCATTGGAATCTAATAAGTGAAAGCAAAGCATTCCTACTCAAACAAATTGGAGAGAACATAATTAAAGAGGGCGATTAAATCACATCACTTTAGTTATTCCATAAGTTTATTCTGTGAACAAGGAGAATTTTTTCTTTGCCAACAATTTGATACTATTTTTGTACCTCACGACCAACTTTACAGAAGGAACCAACCAAACAGCATTTGCCCGAGGTTCCAGGTTAGGAGATGCACACCCATATTCCATCAACGGCCAAGGTTTGATTGGTTCAAACAGGACCAAAAGCAACCATAGCTCAATAGAGGAAGAGGAATGAAGCTGTTCAGCAAGATAACTCATGATAGAGTTGGATTGAGATTTGACCAAGAGATTCTTGGCAGCCCAAACAAGAGAGGACTTCACAGGTTGAATGACGAGCAAAAATCGCATCTTCATAACACATACAAACTCCTACACATGGCAATAGAAGTATTCGAAACAAAAATTTTCTAAGCTCAATGACTTCTATCCATCCACACACGGACTCATGAGTTCATTAAAAACATCGGCTTCATACGAAATGCAAACTCCAGGACAGAAGACAGCCAACAGGCAAAAAGATGACAGCAAGTGAGAAATATGAGGCCGAAAAGGAACGACACAATCCCATTCACCCTTAACCTCTTAATAATTGTCACAACAATGCAAGATAACAATGCAAATAGATTAACTGCATAAACATAATTTACTCTAACAAATGTGTCGAATGTATTTGATGGTATACGTGGAAAGTTGGGTTGAATGTAATAATTACAGAAAGTAATTCATATATAAGCATCAAGTGGACTTACTCCATACATGCCCACTCAGACGGAAGGCTGAAAGAGAGCTAATAGTACACAGAACAAAACGACATAAACTAGTAACATTGCAGACCTCTTTCTAATTTCTTTTGAGTTCATCAGTAGTCAATAGACCCCACGGATGTAATCCCACTGCTCAGGTTTCTTGAGTCCTGCCGGCTCACATATTCATCACAGCTGCTACTGGAAAGCCTCTGGATTGGAACCGAGTTTAGAAGCTCCCTACCCTGTTGGCCCATCAGCTGCACTTCCTGAGGTGAGAGTATCTTTATACACCACACGTTGTTCACAAATTCCCTGGAAGCAAAGCATAAATGCATAAAAAATACAACCATGTACCAGAAATTGAAATGCTGCAATGAAACCATAAGCAACATTGTATGCCTAGAAATGAAAAGAAAGCACATTTATACCATGTGGCAAAATCCACATCCAAAAGAAATTCAATCAGCTCAACATCAACAACTCAAAACAACTGTAACAGATTCATTGGTACTCAAAAGTGTCTTATGTTTCATGCAAGGGTGTCAATTCCAGAGAAATACTGTTTTACCCAAATCGAATTGAAACAATTTAAATCAATACTGATCAACCGATTATTATTATTTAGGTTTTGTTTTGATTTTATGTATTGCAAAAGAAATTTAATTGATTCGGCTTCAGTTGTGTGCCAATAACCAACAGTCCTAAATCATTTAGAGAAATTTCAAACCAAAAAAAAAACCAATAAACCGTCGACAGAACATAACCAAATACACTGAAAAATCAAACCGTTGAACCAAATAAAACCAGTTACGAAGCGAATAAAATTGAATAGACTAAATAAAATGAATAACCAAACCGATTAAACCAATTGCGAACCATATAACAACAAAAACCAATAAATTGAAACCAATAATAAAGCTTATAATCGGAACCGATTAACCAATACCAATCAATAATAAGTTTCAGTCTTAGATCTTAAAACCTATTAATAATCTGTCCAGTTTTGTTTTCTGCCAATTATAAACCGATTAACTGAAAACCAATTAGTAATCGGTTTCCACTGGGGAACTTAGAACCGATTAACAATCAGTCCAGTTTTGATTTCTGCCAATTGTAACATGAACTGAACCAAACCCATTAACACCCTTAGTTTCAAGGTTGCAATGTTCCTTCATTATGCATCATGTAGATGAATGAATACAACTACTGACAACTCCAAAGCCAGGCTACATTGAAATCAAATTTGACCACACCACGAATTAAAAGCAAAAGCAGTGTCTTAATCACAACCATCAATGAATTGGTTCCATCTGATCTGCTATCACATGCTTGTAGAAAACAAATTCTGACGAAACGCTAGGAATGTCCAGCCACAAGTGATAGCACATTCTTATCCAATGAGGCCAGACATTTAGAATGACCACCATCACATCTGTTATCTGCTTCATGTACAGTTAACATGTTTAAACTAGTAACAAGCACAATAGTTCGACAAGTCAATTCACAAAAGGATCAGTCAATCCTTAGTACTCATTTTTTTAGTAGCTTAAACCTACTATAAAGCAATATTATCTGTAAATGTTGGAACTTACTGCCAGGGGTCATCACCAAGGAGAAGAACATCATTCTCCCGATCGACAAATACAAGCTGCCAGCCTGATCTCAGAGGGTCCTCCAACTGGCCTTCGAGGCCAAACATGCGACCAAGCTCACTTCGCAGCTCCTGGTAGCTGCTGAACCTGGTGATGTCCAGTGACCTACCGAAGGACCCTGATTTGTGAACCTATCAACAATAACAATATGTGAATCAGTAAGTTATCACAAGAGAAGGGGAAATAAAAATCATATATCTCACTACAATCAAGATGTGGGTAAAGCGACACACTAAAGTAAAAATAAAGGTGGCAATAAAAACACAAGTAAAAAGGAAGTATTAGCTTGATGTTTGATCATTGGAAGGACAGAAGGGTTAACCTCTCCACACATGCACAAACACGGTGCACATACGGAAGGTTTTGCACCAAACAAATCTTACGCCACTCATCCAACTAAGTATTCCCTCGAGGCTAACAGAAAATAAAAGCCACACACTTTTGTTTTGGAAAGCTTGTCCCCCTCCCCCTTCAAACAGAGATGAACAGATACAGCAAGGCATTAAAAGTTCTGTAAAAATATCTATCCAAGAAACATTTGGCAATTGTAGGTAGAGTGGTGGAATAATCACTACTACAGCATCATGTAAAAAAAGTGACTGCATAGGAACATGAAGGTGTCTTCCCACACACGAAATCATATGGATGAGTCAATAGGAATGCTTAAAAACAACAAAAACAGGTCTACTCACCTTAACAAAGGTTCTGGTTGGGGGATTCAATTGGCCCACGTTTTCTGGTGACTGCAGAAATCCCGAGTCATCTAAGCAGCTGGAAGTTGTCATAGCCGAACTAAGCGGAAAATCAGTGTTTGTGGCACTCATAAAATTAGAACCAGCAAATGGCACTGTCGTTGAATCGCTTTCACTGCCAATACCTCTTAGGCCTGACATCCCATTTTGCATTAGAAGAGAAGAGGAATCAATATTGACTCCAAACAGAAGATGGCTTTGGGGATCTGTACCGCTTTCTTGATCTACTGCACATTCTCTACCGGGAAAAGGTGGCAATGTGACTGAATTTTGAGATCCATTAGTTTGCGGTGGTCGACAAAGCTGTTCAACCTGGGGAAGAACACATTGAGCTGCTCCAGAAGGGAGAAGAGGTTCAACTGCACCTCGCTTGGGCAACCACGTGGAAGATGGCATAAGAGTGTTGGTTCTCGGCAAATTAAGCAGGTGAGATGTTTCATCCTGAGAAAATGAACCCAAAAGACTGTGGAGGGGAGAAACACTAGATGTTGTCACAGGATTCCCACTGGAATCCAAAAAGTTGTGCTGCTCACACAAAGAAGAGATAGTATGTAGAGATTGAGGTTGACACTGAGATGACGACACAAGCTGAGACAGTGCAGAGACAACATTAGGGATATGTTGTGCATCAGCCACTTGCTGCTGCCGCTGCTGTTGCTGTTGCTGCTGCTGCTGCTGCTGCTGCTGCTGCTGCTGATGTTGTTGCTGTTGCTGTTGCTGTTGCTGCTGTTGTTGCTGTTGCTGTTGCTGTGCAGGCTGCAGCTGTGGTTGCTGTTGATCATTAAATGCATGACGATGCTGCATCTGTTGCTGAATAAGCTGTGCCTGAAACTGAGCCTGAGCCTGAGCCTGAGCCTGAGCCTGATTGTCTGGAACACTCTGAATAAAGGTATGCTGAGATTGGGGCTGTTGCAACATCTGCCTCATCAGAGCAGACCTGTTTGAGACATTCTGGGGTTGCTGGAATTGCACAAGGGATGGAGATGCCTGTTTAGAAGGATCCCCAGCTCTCATTTCCTGAAGCGCTGCAGCAGCCATTGCTTGGTACATATCAGGTTGCAGACCAAGCATGGAAGCATCTAGCCTTGGCTGCATCCAAGGTGAGACCCCTAGACCCTGAAAATTTAGGGATTGATTCCCCCTATCCCCACCATCTCCCCGAAACCACATAAGCGGAAAATTCATTCCCAAATCATCATCCTTCATACCTATTTAAAGGAAGCAAGGTGGGAGGGCCAGACAAATCAGATAACAAAATTGAGTTGAAATTGACAAAGTTACACAACCTAAAACAAAGTGACAAGCAAACTTACCGTGAAGGGAGGGTAGTCCTGGAGGCCATGGCCGCTTAAGTCTGAGTGGGAATGGCGATGGATACATTGGAAATGTTGTTAATGGTTCTATCTCCCACAGGGACACCCTCGGCTGCCTCTCCCCTGCAGTGGATTCATCCCATCCAACCTGCATTGATAGAAGCAAATTTCAAAGAAAAAACGTTAAATTGAGCACATCTAGAAAACTAACATATAAAAGTATAATCACAAAATCATGCAAAGATCTCCATATACCTTGACTGAGCGCCAATGTGAGTTTGGCCAACGAGTAGGATCCAAGTCACTTATGCCGGTAATCGTGCCCATATACCTAAAAGCAAACATAATTTGATAATTCATAGATGATTTGTAAGTGTCTACCAGAAAAATATGTATATTGAAGTAGAGCAACAACCAGCAAAATTGCACTAGAAAAGGCCATAAACAAAAGGATTGTGCATTTCTTTTTTTTTTTAAATTATAAGAATAGCAAGTGTAGCCCCATTAACAAGAGAAATGGACAGGAGAGGATATTATAACAGCAGAAGGAGAAAAAAGATCCTGCCTATTGGATGGCAAAAGCAGTCTCTTAAAAGCATTAAGCTAGAATCATAAACATGGAGCAAATGCCAATGGCACATATTCCCTCTCCCATTGTCCCACCCATATGACCTGTGCCAAAGTTCATGCTGATTTTTTTTTTCTTTCTAACGATGGGTATCGAGGCCTTCGGCCTAACTAGTCCCGCGGGCCCACACTGACCCCACAACCGCATACCGGGGTTGAATGAGAAGCATTCAACTATCGTGATTGCTTAAACAGCCTGGTTACATTTAAACATTGTAAGCTCTCAAAAGGCCTTGAGGATTGTCTCTCCTTTCTGCTGAGTACATAACTTCTGCAAAGGAACAAGATTTACATTCAATTGTTTTTCAACATTTTCTCTGGACACTCAGAAGAAAGGGATGGAAAAGATGATGATGACCACAAGACTAAATGACTAATTTATCTCGGGCCTTGCAAATTTCCCAGGTGTAACACTCAAATAAGGTTTCCAACTACAAATGACAAGAAGCTACTTCACATTATGAACCTGTGCTACCTTAGAGTTGATTCAATTAGTTTAAATTTCCCCAATGCAAAAACAATTAAGTAGGGTATGTTACCATAAACAAAGTGAGCCTGAGACCTACCGACGGACACTTGACTCTTCAGTCTCAAACAGCATCCGGAAGCGCATGCCAACAGAAACTCGAGTATGATACACTGCTTTAACATACTTCACCAGAGGTATGACAAATTCTGATGGGCTAGCCCTGAAAGCAAGACCACAGATAAGCACACACACACACACACACACACACATATATTTGAAAAGATTTCTACCTTGGGTTGTAAAATATAGTGAAGCGACTATTTGTTGCAGCTGCATGAGCTGCTGCAGCAAGAAGCCCTATGTGCATGCTGTCACTAGAAAGCACTGAAGAAGGCATCACAGTTTGTGGCCTATTAGCACGGCGGATTCCCAAAAGCAGCTGGTTCTTTTCATTCCTGATGGAAGCAGACATACTTTCCAGTGAGCAGTGAAAACAAAATAAAAAATCCATACTGATAACATACAATAGAATCAGTTGTGACCAATAAGAAGAGGCGGTGCTGCTTGTCTAATACTTTTAAGTGGTACATGCGCATGAAGAAGAATCTACAATTCCAGCAGTTTTCCACAAGGGGACCATCTAGCTCAAAAACTAAACCAAGCAGGTAACGCTTACAGATGCTATGCATTTAACCATTTTTCCTCAGCAGTCCTTTCTCCTATTTCCCTTTAGTAGTAGAAAGGGAAATAAATAAATAATAAAAGCTATTGTTCGACAATCCTAGAGGATGCAATGATGCATAACTCTCAAAGTCATCTAATCAAAGTCAACTACGGCCTGAAAATCCTGCACATACACCACATGCACATCACAGACAAAAGCCCCCTCGTACCCACTGTTCACCCTGATTCAGGTAATCAGTAAAAAGAAGAAGCAATGGACAAGCATAAGGAACTTGGCAATCGATACCAGATGAATAGCACGGAGTCACCAGCAACAAGTCTTTTCGCACTTACAAACACACTCCATCCAGTTGTAAGAAGATGCCGCTTTGGCTGTCCTGCAATTAAAAATGGAAACATTCAATGAGAAGAAAAGGAGACACGTAAAAAATGGGACCTTTTGTTCATCTACCACCTGACCACAGTAAGTTCAATACCTAATATTGTATAGGCTATAAAAAGTAATAAACATTTTTTACATGCCCAAGTATTAGAAAACTAACCACGAAATATATGCCTGAATTTCCATTCGTTGTCATGAAGATCTCTTGCTATCAATTCTTGAGCCGGAGGCTGCAGAGAGAAATCCTGAAGAAGCAACAAAATCAAAGGTATGATTGCACTCATGCAGTTAGATTAAAGAATACTAGACATGGAAAACAACAACCTGAATGGTTACTATACCAATGGAGGAAAGACTTTTTCTGCTGCTCGGCGAGGCACTGAGAATCCTCCATGAGTACTAGTGTCGCTTGCGGTCAATGTCTTACAGAAATAATTGGTTGGCTGTTTGCTAGGGGTACCCAACTCTGCAGGCAGGTAAGAGTCCTTTTGCTCTTGCTGAGGGGAAAAAAAGGTTTAGGTTAGAAAGGGAAGAAAATTACGTCAAAGCAAATCCTAAAACGCTATCATTGTGTAGTAGACTACCGGACTCAGAGGCTGCAAGGTCATCTGCGCATAAACTTCATCCGTCTCAACATCCGCCTGCAGTTTGAAAAATATTTTGAGACTAAGGAACAGCCTGTACGATTATTCAGAATCATATGTAAGCCCTAAAAAAAAACCTTACATGCATGGTTACATTGTGAAGCTGACAGATCAACTGTGGTGGTAAGTTTGGGTAATTAGGGATATGGGCATCCACCTCCTTGTTGGTAGATGCAGCAACCTGCATAAGAAACATCAACGATTCCCAGCTAGGTAATCAATGAAACCAGATGCAAGGATTGAGATTTCAAATGCCTGAAACCAGATTGACTAGTTAAACCCATGGAAGGAGCACAATCCAACCCCCACCCCAAAAAATAATAATAATAATTAAAAAAAAAAAAAAAAAAAACCAACAGTAATGAGAGAAATAGCTTATGCACCAAAACTATAAACTGCCAAAGCAAATGGCATGGGACAAGGAACAATCTCAGAATAGCTGGGAGCAGATCTAAATATGACTTGCCACATTAGAAGATATAACCCACATGCGCAGAATATTAAAAAAATATCTGTAGAAGATAAATTTGCAAAATCAAATTCAAGGTGGGGACAATGTACATCAACCTTCCGTTGATGATAAGAATATCCATGTACATAAGGGTGAAAAAGAATATGAGGAGAACCAAATATCAATTCTGACCTCCCCCACTCAATCTGAAAGAAAGTTTCCATGCCTTACTATACACAGCTTGCCATCGCTGAGACTGCAACCAGTGGCAGTGGTGAGTTCCAACAGCAGCCATCACCCAAAAACCAAATCAAGAGAGAGAAAAGGTATCTGGCAAGGAGTTAGGTCTTAATCCTTGAGCTGGAAAACACATACCTTGGTTTCAATGTACCAAGAAATTCTCCAACACTAAAGCTATTCAATCATCGGTTGAAATGTTCAGAAGGCAGGGTGGATAGCCGTTCTCAATTCTCAATTCTCAATTTTTTCCATATTTTCATATTCCATGTTAAAGTTCACATCCTCCTCAGCCAGAAAAATGACTGTAGTAGTGAAATTGCAGCATATATTTGAGCAATGTTAATTCAAGTCATCACAAGTTCTTGTTTGATTAAAAAATGGAGGGAAAAAAAGGAGCCGAAGTGAATGTGCCCCCGCAGTCAAATGGAGCACTTTGACCTTCAATAAGCAATTACAAAAATAAGAATTAGGGGGAAATGATCAATTAATGATCTGACAAGACTCGCATAACTGGCTGTGAGTGCACAGAGAACAACCCTAGTTGCTTTATTAATAAAGTTTATAACTTGAGCATACGTTACTTCCTCATGCCACAAGAGATGGGCTGCGGTAAACTGTATCATATTTAGCAAAATCAAATACTTGTATACTAACCTGCTCGCTGTGACCCTGAGGGAAGTAGACCACGCGGCTCCCAACAGCAGGTAGAGAAACGAGAGGGCCCGCACATGCATGCCATAGCTCAGAATTCAGGCATCTCTTTTCCCCTGCAACATGTTCCGCGGTCCATAAATTAGCTTAGAAGAGGGAAAAAGAAAAAGATTGAATACATCTACTGACAAGGGCACTGAACACTAAAGCCCAATTTCACAACGGCCCTTTTGTGCCGTTAGATTAGCGCATCCGTTTTTTCTCTTTACATATTGCAGAAATGCTACTAATATAACAGCAGGAAAGGGGATAATTTTAAGGAAAAGGTCATCTTGCTAGCAAGATAGATATCTCTGAAATCCCTAATAAATCATTGAAGAAAGCTGAACCCGCAGCCCTCTTCAAATATATTGAAAAGAGATACACTGGCAGAAAGAGAGAATTTCATGAGACCGAGCACCCAACGGGTTAAGCTAAAGATAGCTAAAATCCCATTAAAATTGAAGAAAGCTGAGAACTTGAGGTTCCTGTCTTCAACTGAGTCGCAAGGAATTCCCGGAGAAAGATCATAGCTAATTAGCTAGAAAGAGATGAAACCCTTAATTCATTGAAGAGAGCTGACTCAAAAATTCTCTAGTCATGTCCCGCAAATCCTACAGAAGGAGCATATTGACACACGACAAGACCAAAGAAAGAGGGATGGAAAATCACATGAAAGGATCCTCACAGAAAGGAAAACAAATAAGTCTGGTGCCCATGGAAGCTCACCTTCCTGTGCCTGATGAGTGAAACCGGACGAGGAGAGCCTCATTCTGCAGATTCAGTATAAATTTCACGAAGAAGTTACCCAACGATTAACACAAGATCGAAAACCACAACAACCGTCAGAAAAAGAGCAGAACATTAGCCAAAAGATGCCCTCTCCGACAAATAACTACTCGCTTCTCGCCGAAAACAACCATACCGACACTTCAGCTCCTCTTGCTAAGCCCTAAAAGCTAATCCAAATTTACCAAATTTGCTTAATCAGCTGAGCTGCTCAATGTCTTCCCCCCTAGCGCACCACACAGCGCCACCTATCCAGCAGAAATGTTGAACAATAAATCAGATATTAGCTTCAAAACCTTCATCAGCAGCTGAAACCACGCCCCCCTCCACCCCCCAAAACCTTCATCCAAAGCCGGTTGCACTACAAGACACTGCTCTTTTCAGCCTCATCCGTCCTAGATCCTCACCAACCGAACCCCTCCACTTCTATCACCAATCCACTCAACCTTCACCTCCACAAGCCATAGATTTTCGAAGCTTCTAGGGTTTCCCGCAACTCCAAAACAAGCAGAACACGCAATTGAAAGCTGCAGGAAAAAAATAACAAAGGTGAAACCACCACCAGATCTCAGTCACTCGAAGCAGAAAAACCCACCATTTCCAGTATCAAACAAAGAAAGAGCAGAGATTAAAAAACAAAACCCTACCCTGGTTCCTGAAAGTCTTGAACTTCCTATACACGAAATAGAAATAGTAGAGTATTAAATCGCAGGTAACTCCAGATCTCCGGCTCCGAAACAGAGAAACAAGTCCAGATTCCAGAATTCCAGCCGCATATCGTGCATCTTTTCAGAAGTATTTTACTTCTTCGCCAGTTCACATCATTGAATGAGACTCGAGACTCAGACTCTCTCTGAGCGGAGAATATATCAATCTGCGGTGACGTCTCTGAGACGATCCAAGGCTGCAAATCTGAAAAAAATCACACTTTACAGTTGCTTTCCCCTCTCCCTCTCTCTCTCTCTCTCTCACAGCTTCGGTTCCCCAAGTAAGATAGCTACCGCTGCTCCGCTTTACCACACTCCCTCTCTCTCTCTCTCTACCTTTGTCTGCTTGACTCCAATCAATCAATACATTACAACCGCCATTATTTTCCGCTCCCTTCTTTATACGGAGAGAGAAAAGAGGAGGGAGAAAGAAATAGGTAGAGAGAGAAAAAGAGCGATTGGATTTTTTTTCTTTTTTCAACTGAAATTCTTATTTTGCCTTTTTTTTTTTAAATTACTGTTTTTTCTACTTACTTTTTGTGATCATTCATTCACACGCACAGAGAAGAGCAGATCAGCAGCACATTTCACCTATTTACGTACCGATAGGGACATAATTATTTGTAGGGGCAATGCCGCAATACATCGGTACTTGGTCGTGTAGTTCCTGCATCAGCAGTGTGGAGTGCACAGTTTGAAGTAATCGGTATCGGACAACCTGATATGGATCGATATCGCCAATGCCGACTCATACCATACCGATACTGTATTGCTGAAATGGTACGGACATTGGGTAAAAGAGTCAGAGATCGGTTTTGTAAGGAAAGCGAAAGGGCAATAAAACAATGGTCCAATGAGAACGGGTGCAGGGGTATATACATAGTTGGGATTTTTTTTTTTTATTTACCAAGGGTGGTGTGGTAATTCTACACTCATATATGCAGGTGTAGAAGTCACATAATTAGGTAGGACTCGTTTGTTTGATGGATAAAAATGATGGAAAACTTGTGAGGATAGGTCTCACATGTTATTATTTGGGTTGAAAAATAAAATAAAATTTTAAAAAAATAATAATAATAATAATAAATATAATAATAGAATATGTGATTTTTAATGGGTTCCATCTTAATATAAAACAAAGGAAATTAAAGTGAGATGGAATTCTATGAGAAAGTAAATATGACTTGTTGAGCAATAGACACAAAATAACAACTGCCACATTAGCTAAGAATAATTATTGCATTCAATGACATTATTTTCCATCTCATTTATCCAAACGTTCATATTGATAATAATTTATAAAAAATATTACCCTTTTATCCATAAAATGAAGGCTTAGTGTTTGTTTCCCATTTTGTAGTTGCCTTGGATTTTGTCTAAGTTAGGAAGGATTATAACACATGAGAAAACTCATCACATTGTCGAAATTTTTCTCAAAAAACATATAACAGTGTTTCTTTGCATCCATGGTGGAGAGGGAATCTCTGCATCTAAGGGCTAATAACTCTCTAGATTAGTGTGAGAATAAATATTTTTTACTTTGTCTAATAGGGGTGGAATTTTAATGATGACACGGGAGTTCAATCACATAGTCACAAGTCACAACATCAAAGAGAAGTGTTTTCTCCACCCCAAGTGAAGGAAAACTTAGTTTTATTATATTATATATGGAAACTATTGTAAATAACTCAAACCCTTGGCCGAAATCAAATATCCAAATTAAGGATCTTTTTGCATAATTAATGATCGAGTGGAATTCATCCATGGGTTGCTTAGATGGTTAGAGCGAATTGGAGATTGTGTAAATAAGCGCATGGTCACAGGTTTAATTCCCAAAATATATATATATATATATATATATTAGAGTGGAGAAGTATCCAAATGAACCCTAGTTTAATTTAATATGAGTGTTTCTCCTTTTATTTTATAATTAAAATTTTTTTTTATGTCTGTGAGTTTAAATTCTATTAGATTAATACTCACCATACTAATTTTTTTTTGTAATAATTAAACCAAATTCCAAATCAATTCCATGGTTTTATGATTCTTTGATTACCACCTACCAAACATCATATGTCATTGGATTTTGTATAAATATTGTAATGTACTATGACTATAAAATTTAGTGTTGCATAAGTACTTACTAAAAATTATATTAGTTTAATGGACTTGAATAATTAATGTAAATTAATAGGCATACATAACTACTAATGTAATCAACATGTGTTTGTATTTATGCATACTGATAGTATTATTAAGTAATAGTTTATTAGTTTATTAATTATTTTAAGTCCATACAACACACATTACATTGATGGAATTCTCTCTTCTTTAACTAAGGTTTGTAGTTTAATTGTAAGCGCTAATTAGGATCAGAATTGCTCACAAGAGACTGATTTAGTGATAATAGAGATGGTTTTTGTCCAAAATTAAAGTTGTGCTCAATTTCCTTCACAACTCCTCTCTCAAATCAGTCATAGGCAAAAACTCATATCAATAGCCCATTTTTTGGGGAGAAAATCTGTTTAGTTGAGACACATAACAAGGCATAAGATTATTGGCCTTAGAAACAAAAAAAGAAAAGGCTTTTAGTTCTTAAAATTAGACTAGATAGTGGATCACAAGGGACATGTGTCCTGTTAAGTTCTTCTGTTTCTTCCCAAACAAGCCCAAATATATAAGTTAAGAAAAGAAAGATAGTTTAACTAACCAACTTCTCATCTACTCTCCTTTCTTTTTTACCTCACCAATTCTAACAAGTTTCAACAAGATGCTATGCTGCTTCAAGTTAGATTACATAATAAATGTGTATTTCTTTAAACCAAGATAAATTAATTGATCTAGTTTCATTTTACATACATAGTTTCAATGACTAGAACCTATCTATATGATTCCTATACTATATTTTATATCAATAATGATGTATAATTTTTCATTAAATAATTAAGAGATGAGAGCTTTACATTGCTTTTAAGGAGAATATTTTCCTAAACTATGGGTTCAGGAAAAGTACAGTCGTCAATGGCCATAAGTATCTACTCTCTATAGAATAGGATTGATAACTTCCTTGTATTGATTCCTAACACCTTGGAGATCATCCAAAAAGGCCTCAAACAAATTGCAAACATAGTCAATGTGGGATTATTTGCCAATACAACTAAAGTGGTAACTTAACACCAATCATTTCAAATTATCCCAAACCTCTTTCCACCCCAAAAAAAAAAAAAATTATTTGTTGACATGGTTAAGAAATTCAATGATAATATTAGATAAATATTTGTGTTTAGATGGCAAAATTTGCGTTTGAAGTTGGTTGTCACTTGGTGTGTGTGAAGTGATTAATTGATATAATGGGAAAAGGCTAGGTATGCTAATGATATACCTAAATCTGTATCTATTTCTATCACCCTCTCATTGAAAAAGTCCCCTATGTCCCTCCCATTTCAGGACTCTAATTGGTTGAGCCACTAGCTCAAGGAAAATCGACAATATACCCAACCTCCTCTCTTTACCAATTGAGTAAAAATACGTCAACCTGGGCAATGTTTTACCTGATTAGATTAGGCCAGAGAATGTCACTTAATAAGTGCCAAGCTCAAAAAATCATTTTTTTTTTTTTTAATGCTAGTTCAAGGCACTCATATGTGTACTTCATATATATAATATATAAGAAAATAATGTGCGTATTACCTTACCCCATGTGCGGATTATTTTACCCCAACACTAACATTACAACCCTACATTATCTCTTATTCTATTCCTAATTGCTTTAGTTGACTTACTATGCTAAACAATCAACTATTGATAATTTATTTTTCTTACTAATGGTTTTGTTGAGGTATACAAAGGTAAAAGGAATTGAATATTTTTTTGTAACGTTGGATGGGACACTTAAGGAGTGAATGTTCAAACATTGTGTTACCAAAAGAAAAATGTTTAAATATAGGATTGATGGTGATAAAATATCATATGTTATAGGTGAAGAAAAATAATTTCCTTGCATTATAATTATTTAAAATTCATTTGATTAAAAAAATTGATAAACAAACATTTAACCTTACTCAAGCTTGCAAAGTTATATCCCCAAATTAAAAAGAATCAAAATTATAAATTGGATAATAAATTAAGACCAATGAGACCATTGAAAACCGATTAGCCAAACCGATAAAGGCTAATAACCATCAACTGATTATTAACCAATCTTGGTCTTGGCTATGAGAATCACATTATGTAATGTATTAGTTTTGGTCCTAACCCTGAAAGATATAGGACTGATTTTGTATTTATTTATTTATTTTTATTTTTGGGTATTTGACACCCCTACCTCCAAAGTTAACACACATGATCATTGATTATTAAGTAAATAAAAAAAAAAACTGATTAAATCATCTAAAAATTTGTAGGCCTCAAATTTGGTTAGGGTGAATAGTTAATAAATAATATTCCTCTGATAAGATCATCACTCCTTTGATGGTAGTATTGAACCACAACCATAGCTTATAGGTTATGACTCGTGTTAAAAGACCTCTAGTAGTAGGCTTCATGCCACAAGTTTTCTTTCCAATACAATTAGAATATGGAGTTAAAATAAATGCAAATTTATCTGTAGAAGTACAAAAAAGCCAACTACATTAATGGTCTTGGCCCATAGACCTTACTCTATAGGTTATAGGTTATAGATCATTGAAGGATTGGCCTGAATTGAACATCTCTCTTAATTCCCAAAGAGAGGGGTCATGTAGAGAGATTTTCATCTACATACTATAAAGAACTAATAAAGAAAATAAAAATAATAATAAAAAAAAAAGTATGAAGATCATATACCATCCAATGAAGGTTCAATTCTTGTGATAGTGGAGGCATGGACCCTGCGTACCTACCATTGACAGCATTGGGATTGATCTACTATATGTTTTGCATGCTTCTAAGCAAAAGCCTTAGGAAAAAAAAAGTACAAACTAAAATACTTTTAAAATTTAACTAATTTAAAATAAAATAAAAAATGGGTGAGATAAATTTCAAGGTAATATTTAAATTTTTTTATGCATCGTTAATGTTGGTTCTGCCTAATTCAATCATTGAGACATTGGGTTCCAAAATTTAATTACTTAAATCCCACGGTCGCTTTTTTTCAAAACTAAGGATGTGCAATAAAAACAAAAGAAATATTTAGATTGTATTGGCAATATGTGTGTGGTTTTTTTTCTTTTCTTTAGACTTTTTTTTTTTTTTAAAGATCATGTAATTTGTGAATTCTCAAGTAAAATCATATTATTAATATTGACTTTTACTTCATAATATTTATTTTATATTGTTTTAATTAATAACAAAAGGAATTTTTTTTTAATACAAGAAATAAAAATTTCATTTATAAGAAATAGAATTACATACAATAATAGATACACTAGTCTATATTATTGTTTACAAGTGTACAGAGCTCCTCTAGGAAGTCAAAAGGGTACATAAGTTTTTCTATAGCTCAAAAAGCCATAGATGCAATATATCCATTGGTTAGTTAAGCTCTTTTCAGGCATGTTGATAATGAAATCTTTGCAAAATTTCCCCTGAACGCAAGATTTGACTCCAAATAATGCATCATCCAGGGGCCATTAATTGAGATTATTCAAGATTTCAACAACCAACTTCGAATATGATTAAATAGAGACCTTATGGATATTTTTCTCCCAACATAATAGTACATCTCTATAAATAACAAACAACTCCATACAGATAATTGACTTATCATCACTAATACCTATATAGCAAATATTGGAACCTTATTAGAAATGCTATAGGTTTTATATTAACTGATAATCATATGTCAAGAGAAATGCCGGAAGATTGGCCCAATAGGTCAAATGGTTCAAATTGCTTGCTGATTCAAAGTTCAACACAATTGTTAACAAAACTAGAGGTGCCATGGAGTCAATTCGATCTTTAGCACCACAACCAATTGTATTTTCTATAAGATAAAAATATGATTAAGGACAATGCCAAGGTCATCTACTAGCTAACCCTAGGGTCTCCATGACATTTTTCTATAAGGTAAAAATCTAAAAAGAAGATATCAATATTCATTAATCATGGCTTGTCGAACTTAAATGCTATTATTAAAGAAAGAGTAAGAAAATGCCTCAAGTCTTACATCATCATAACTAATAAATTTGTGCATAATACATATGCTTAGAAATAAAATATTAAATAACTATTCCTTCTCTTCAACAAAATATTTGCACTCTAAAATTACATATTTCCAAACTAACACAAATTTATATATTCATTTTTATTCTACAAATAATATAAATTCACAAATAAGAAATATATTTTATCAAATTTTATATATTTAATTATTTACTAAGTTATACATAAATATAAATTGACAAAGTTTTCTTTCATTGCTCATCGAAGAAAGAACAGTCAAGATGTGACCCCCCTCTCTCCTAATATATCTCCCATTATTCTACGCTTCCGATGGACCATGGTGAATTGATGCCCATTTACTGTGACTTTAAGAAAACTTAGTCTTATATACATGTATATTTAATATTTTTACATGTCATATGTTGTCAATTATATCTCCACATCCAAAAGGCAAATTATACCCGTACAATGGAACATATCTTTGTGATTTATTTTTAATTTCTTATCATAATTTATCTTGTCCATAATATAATATATACAGGCCATTTCAGTCATTTCATGCATTTTCTCCAAGTATTAATCTATGCCACGAGAGATGAGGGATGAGTATTTCGCCCATAAAGGGCCGTTTATTTATTGTAACGTGGCCACGTGGCATCTCAGATGGATCAGGGAACCTAATATTTGTTAATTCAATGGGTAACATGGAAGATAGAACTATATATATAGAAGAGATGTGGGTCCCACTGACAAATCATCCGGCCTTTTTCATTTAATGACTGACTGAAATCACTACTGTTCATTCTCGTATTCTCGTGGTAGCCAAAGCAATTTTTTTTTTTTTGTAGAATTACGGCCAAAGCAATTTAAGCACATTAAGACATGTTTGGTTAGTAGATAAAGACACGTAAACTCATATGTCATTTTTTTCTTTTATTTTAACGAAAATGATTATTACCAGACTAAGTGGTGCTTTCACACGGATCGGGTGCCTCTGTAGTGTTATAAGGTGTATAGCACATATCTGATGACTAGGAATGTTTAGACATGTAGCCCGAGGTGCCCAAGTACAGCCCAAGACCTTCTTGATTGTTGGATGGGCACGATATGGTGTGTAATACTACAAACGATCTCAATCTGTATGTGCCCAGACATAGGAGGTGAATGATGACCCTACCACATAAAATGCAAAAATTTCATTGATGTTAATTTCCTGTGTGACCTAACATGTCACATAGTCTGGCAGAACCCATCACACTTTATTTTCATGACAAGAAATCACTACCTGATTGTGTAGCAACGAGAGCGCATATAGTCAAAGAGTGGAGTTTTGTGGTTTTACTAAATGTAAGTTGATATTTCACAGCCTCGTGTGTTTGGATGCAGGGTCTATGCAATCATGTAACATTTTTTAACCTTGGTTTTATTATTTTATTATTTTTATCTATTTCTTATCCACCCAACTAGGAAAAAAGAGATATTTAAAATAAACCTGAGGGAGTGTTCCCTCACAAGCTCACACTCGTAAGTCGTAACTATTACACTGCTTTCATACCAGTAAGCTCTACCGTGCCCAAAGTCAAAACCCTAAACACTCAACTCAAGGCAAAAACCAGTCCGGTCGACTAAGATTTTGATTGGTTCGGTTTGCAAACTGCCCAACTCCAAGCCAGAATATTAAGCCAGGTAAGAATTAACCAAATCAAACACTTTAAAATCTGTAACTTAGCCTTTATTAACTCGATCAGGAAGAAATTACCTAGCTTTGGCACTCAATTCTGACAGTCAAACCTAAACCAAATGTAGACCTAATTTTACATATAAAAAAAAATGTAAACTTAATTTTGTCAATAGATTCAACAAGGGTTGGATCAGAAATTTGTTATTTTCTATGTAGAAGTGGTTGAGTCGGTGGCGCAATTGGTGAGCAATGAATTTGGTACGAGTCGTAAACTCAGATGTCTTAATTTCGACTCCCACTAGGCATATCTTGGGCCACTCACACAGGGATGTTTAGTGTTTTTCACTGTTTTCAGTGAAAATTGAATGATTCTCATTTAATCCCAGTATGAACTGGTCCATGTGGTTGTGGGATTAGTATAGACTCGCAGGACTAGTCAAGCTGAAGGCTTAGATACCCGTTGTAAGAAAAAAAAAAAAATTACATTATTGCATAATGTTGATCACAAATTTGAAACTTGGAATAATCTTTCTTGCGAAGCAGAAGGATAAGACTACTTACATTTGCCCAGCAAACGGCTTTCCCCATCAAAATTGAGATATTGATGATCGTATATGATATCAGGCAAGCGTAATAAAGTTTTTATTTTTTTATGTTTTTTTTTCATATAAATCTTATTGATAATGTATAAGATCATTGTATTGGTAATTGGGCTTTGTGCTACCAATGCCTTGAAATATGGGAGTGGTCTTTCCCACATTCCAATTGTATCTCAGTTTTTACCTCCTTGGGGATTATCAAATTCTCCCCTTATGGGAGGTCTTTGCACCCAAACAGGAGAAAAAATATTGTCAGACCGTAGAGGGAAGGATTCATGAACTTGGAAAACTTTTTTTGTTTTTTTTTTTAGAAGGGAAAATGTTTCCCATAATATATGCTTGACTTTATTTTATTTTATATGGCATTTTTTTCTTGTTCCCTGACCTTTGTAGTCCCCTAGCAATGATACCATTTTGTACTTTGCCATTGGTGTGGCATGAAAATTTTCTCTTTTTTATACAGTCATTTACTTAGAGAACTGATTTTTTTATTATCCATTTACATCCCTAGTATTTAGTTTTAAGCATGCTATCTTATTCCCTTAAATACCCATAATTTATTAATGACTACAATGAAACATGCATCCAAATTGAAAGACAATTTTTCTCTTACTTTGCAAATTTTTTTATATTTTAATGGAAGTAGATAACAGCGAGGAGACTTGAACTCGAAACCTCCTAGTGAGCATGTGCTTTTTGCACAAATGAACTCACTAACTATGCGCAGTTGTTGTTTCTTCATCCACTATGAAAGAAACCCTCACAAGGGTCATTATTATCCCCTCCCCCTCAATTTGTTGAAGGGCTTCCTCCTTCACCATGACTAAAGAAAAACTAGGACGAAGCAAAAATTTTATCTGATTACAACTGATCCACGTAAATCAAATGAAAAATGAATCTAATATACATTCTAAGAGGCATTTTGTAGATGCCATTGAGTGGTTTACAACTAGATAAGATCCAAGGAAGTTTATATTCGGATAAACAAGAATAATAGAGATGTCAATTGGCTTTTAATATGATATTTTATTTTATTGGAGATTTCAATATTACAGTTGATATATATGGCTTGATAACATCATTTTACCTACCTTTGTTTCAACTTTCTACCAAAAAAAAAAAACCTATGTTTCAACTCATTTAACAGAAAAATTAAAGTGGATGTGGATGTGGATGGATTTGCATGCAGCATGGAATCGTGCATGCAGTAGTCTTTTTAAGGGTCCACTGATCCGTTTGTTGTTATTGTTGTACTAGATATATATGGTGGTTTATGTAAAGCAAATCAATTTTCTGATTTACTATGGTTTCCTTAATGCTTAGTGGTTGGTGTCATGTGAAAGTGTGATATCATATTTTAATGGTTGGTTACCTAGGAAATGGTTTGGCTAGCGATGTATTAATTGTATATTTAAATTTAATTAATTATATATTCTCTCATCTATAATGTGTTTTTATATATATATATATATATATCATCTCTTCTTTGAGGTGGTATGGTCATGTTTAACAGAGATTATTAGATGAGTGATTTGATTCAGGTTGGTAGAGAACAAAAAGCTAACCATAGACCTAAAATAATTCCGAGAGAATTGTTGAAAAGAAAAATAAATAGTTTAGGCATTGATTGGGATAAGACCAAATTGTTGTTGTTGTACCTTCTCATCTATAATGTGCATAATCCTCTCATTAATCCCGAATCTTCAGTCAATTTTGCCACCATTTAACTTCATTTGGGTAGAAACTTGACATGTGACTACAGAACCTTTGCTCTATTATGTCTCAAAAAGTTTCAACTCCATTTGATCTACCCTACAATACAAAACTATGCGTATGTAATTCAAATATGCTCTATAGATTACATATGTAGAGTAGAAAAATTATTCTTCATTGGGGAAAAAAACAAAGGACGGTTCTTCATGGCACTAATGTTGGGGAAATCACTCGCAATGCACCAATGATTGTGCGAACAAGGTCATCTATATAGACCCACATGGTCAAGAAAAGAGAAAAAAAAATAAAAATAAAAAACCATGTTAAAGGGGTCTAGTAACTTAATTTTCTAAAAAATTACTGCTTTCCACCATGATCTTACTTCCATGGTTCAATACCTTCAAAACAGTCACCTAGGTGCACACCCACACACATCTCCTCTGATAAATAATTCAAATATTTTAATATATACATGTACAATATAGAACAGAGAAGTATTGGCTGTAATTTTTTTAAAAATAATTTAAAGAAGCATAATTAAAAATCTTTAAAGATTGCAAGTGACAATAAAATGGTAGAGAAATAAGCTGAACCCCACGGCGTACACCTAAAATATGGCTTAGTATAAGGCAATGACCAACAAACTTAGAAAACTACAAAGTGACTGAATAATCAAGAATAAAAGCCCATGCATTGCATTTAAGTTGTGGGGTCTGATGTGGGCTCCATAATATGGACAACCCATTGGGTGTAGCTCATCCCTGATCTTATTTGAAAATAAAATAAAATAAAATCATTAATAGATGGTACAATATGTTAATATTCAAAGTTTAGATTCATTGAATGCGTTTCCAAATCTTCTCATATGGTGAATGAAGTCAAAGAAATATATAAAATATTTAGTGCTTAGATAACTACCCGCTTAGTCATGGTCTTAACTCAAGAAAATGCATCTTTATTAGAAAAAAACCTTGATAACATGACTATTACCATATTATTCTATGAAAACTTCATGGCTCTTGCATAAGGGAGAGAGAGATATTATCATTTATAGGTGGGACTGTCTAAATGATATCTTTATAAGGAATGACTTTAAAAATAAGAGAAGTATAGTGTTATACCGATGACTACCTTTTAATATATATACATTTTAAGATTCTAATAATACAAAGGTTCCTGTTGAGTTTGTGTGATCTTGAATCATCAATCATGTAATTTTTAAGGTGGAAAACCATTAAAATAAATTTTAATCTCTTAACTTCTTTTTTCATGTAGAAATATTACAGATATTTAAATGGTAAGATTGTTCTAATTCCTCCATAGTACCCATGTGAAATATAAGATAGGCCTAAGGGTGTAATTCCAGACAGGTTCTTGATAATGATCAGTTTAGTTCTTAATCGATTCCAAACCTAAGGGGTCAGGACCCATGCAATGGAGCTGTCGACAGTCAAGTGAAATCCAATCCACGAAATAATTTGATCTATGGACAGCATCGTTGTGGTAAAAGTCGTAATGTCATTACCGCAGAGCATAGAGGGGGAGGCCATAAGCGTCTATACTGTAAAATCAATTTTCGACAGAATAAAAAATATATATATATAGAAGGTAGAATCGAAACCATAGAATACGATCCTAATCGAAATACATACAATTGTCTCATTCACTATGGGGATGATGAGATCTCTCTAGGAATTGTGAAAGATGTTCCACTAGAAATATTCTTGTTATTGCTTTGATTTATATTCGTCAAAAAGTGGATCATACTCTAATAGCTCTGAATAAATCATGCATTAAAAAAAATCTAGCAATCCTATTACAAACCCTAATTCTTTATGTGAAGCCCTTGGCTTCTTCCTCATAACCAAACTTAATTACATTATATATGATTATGTGCATGCCTTTGCCTTCTTTAAGTTTTAAATGCTGCTGAGGGTTTTGGTTTCAATCGGTTCCTAGCTGGTCTTTTGGTTTTGGAACCGTTGAGAAATTTATCCTAAAACTGATCCATTCCTTTCACTAATCGGTTCCAAAATTCATCCAAAATTAAACTAATAAATTAATAGGTGGACCGGTTCCGATTCGAATCGATTCTGGTTATAATCTTGAATTAGACAAGCCAATTCAAACTATTAGATTGAAACAAGATACAATATATGATCATTTTTAGGTCAAGGTTAATAGAGATTTATATTCAAAGAAGCTCAAGGAAAACAATATTCTATTTTAAAATTTCTTGTATTGTCTGCAGTTACTTAGACCCTTATGTATATAATCAAATTGGTCTAGAAACATCTATACATGATTTGGATCTTGTGAACAACTTTATTTCATAAGAAAGTTAGGTCCCTAGGTTCTCAGGTGCTTGATTATTTTATAATACAAAATATTAGTGGTTTTCATTTCCCATTAAATAAATAAAGATTTTGGTAGTTTTTCTACTGTTTTATGTGTTTAATAGCATAAGCAATGTAAAGGCTTATGATTATTAATATAATTTTACTTTACTTTGGAAATGCAAATCTCATGCAACCTAGCATTAAAATAGAGAACAATTTTATTATAATTCACTGTTTACATTATATAATTGTGTTGCAAGTTAGGTAGCACATGAGATCAGAAAAGGAGTTCAATTAGTCTTTTTACATGTTTGGGTTATTTGTTTAGGAAGCTCTTGAACTTGCAGCCCCACTAATCCCACAAATCGATGACCCCGAAAATTAAAATAATATCATAGACAATCAGAACTTTTCCCATCTGTTTCACTTAATTGGGGCGAGAATAAGGAAAAGGTAATGAGGTGTGCCCAGATTAGGAGCCTTGTCCCCTTTTTTGTCACATAATTTGGTCATTTCGTCACTCTATTTGCATATTTTGTTAAGTATTACAAAGCTTCTTCTTGATCTTTAGCTTCTGATAATTGGGAAGAGATAAAATTAGTGGGCTTAATCTAAATATTTTGTTTGGGGCAGAGTTCTTTTTTTTTTTTTTTGACGAACGGAGAGATGGTTAAGATGTGACCCCTTCTTTCCTTCTATATCTCTCCCCTATTATATGCAGTTGGTGAGCAATGAACTTGGTAAGAACCATAAACTCGAACGTCCTAAGTTCGACTCCCCTAGGCACACATTGGGCCACTCACACGAGGGGTGTTTAGTGTTCTTAACTGTTTTCAGTGAAAGTTGAATGGTTCTCATTCAACCCTGGTATGATCCGATCCATGCGGTTGTGGGGTCAGTATGGACCCGTGATACTAGTTAGGCCAAAGACTTGGATACCTTTATAAAAAAAAACCCAAGGGAGTAGTGCAGTTGGTACGCAACAAACTTGGTATGAGCCATAAACTCGGACATCCTAATTTCGACTCCCATTAGGCATACCTTGGGCCACTCACACGGGTGTTTAGTGCTCTTCCACTGCTTTCAGGAAAAATTAAATGGTTCTCATTCAACCTCAGTATGATCTGATCTATGCGGTTGTGGGGTCAGTGTGGACCTGTGGGACTAGTCAGGCTGAAGGTTAGGATACCCATCGTTAGTAAAATAAAAATAATAATAATAATAAATAAATAAATAAATAAAAAGATGCCAAAGTGACTCGGTCCTTCTATTTATTTACCATAAAAAGCTCGAGAAGCCAGAGAAGCATCTTCTCCCGCTTCTAGTAGTAAGAATTTCAAATGAAATATTTTTAAGAATGCACTCCTCAATTTAATGACATTGATATTTTTAAATTTTCAATAGAATTGTAAGCTTCTAAACAAAAAGTCATCACAATCACAAGCTAGAGTTACCTAATCCGTCAAAATTTATTGAACTATGAAACCCAATTAAAGAAATTCCCTTTCAACTTGGATAAATAATGTGCCAACCTGCAAGCCACATAAATGGAACCAAAATGCATCACATCATATTAATGGAACTTGTAGAATTGTCATCTATCTTATCCTACCAAACATTGAAGGCAATGGAAAACATAATTAAAATAAATAAATAAATAAAATACTAATACACCCATCTCTTACCTTTCCAGTGAAATGACCAAAGCAGCTGCCCTTTAGTTTGGAAATTGCCTTAAAAATACAAGTGGAGAGCTCCTTTAGAATATGTGGAGGTACAAGAATGGGTGGTTTAGGATAATATTGGTTTATTTTTTAGGTTAAAAAACAAAGATTTAGTGTCTTATTCAATAATATGGATTTGGAATCTCTGAAAATTACATGCAAGATGTTGCTTTCTTTGATGTTTTAATCTGGCTGGAAAGGCTTGTATCTCTAAACCTAGATGCAGATTCATAGTCCTTGTGACCTACTCCAATTGCCGACATGACCTGTCCTTGTTCATCTCAGTTGGGAGATGTCTTTATAATTGTCAAAATGAATTGAATTCTACTTTTAAAAAAATTCTCATTTCCTTTTATGTGATTTGGTTGTGTGGTTGTGTTTCAGCCATGTTTTCTCCTTATGGTTCATAAGGGATGTGAAGCTTGATTTAAAAGGTATAGAGAAACGTGATTTTCTGAAAAAAAAAAAAAAAAACACATGATTGAAATGAATTTCATCTTCATAGTTATTTCATGCAACAAGGGTGCCATCTTATATATGTGTGATAGAAAAGTCAAGATTGAATCCACACATGCATGTGCCGAATAATTTCATTCATAGATTAGTAATTGGACCGAGTTTTCTTTTTATGCGTGGTTCTCTCAACACTTACGGGTTATGGTGCTTGAATGGGACTCTAGGTACAGTATCAAGGGCACTTTGTCATAAAGGGAATAAATATGAGATCACAATGGGCTATTCTTCATCAACAGTTAAATAAGATTTTCACTTTGACAATTTTTTGTTCTCAATGACCTTCTCCCAACATTTTTAGCGGATTTTTATAGAGTTCTTAAAGTGCTAACACTCCATAAAAAAGGAGGAAAAGAGAAAAAAACCAGTTTTATGAATTTCAAACTGTTTTGTACTCCCCATAGAAATCAAATGCTTGCTAAGTAAGGCTCCATTTGTTTTCTTATATAAGTTGTTTCAATGTTTTCAATACATTGTTTATTATTGAGGATGTTAACTTGGATGCTCAACTGAGACTTGGATACAGGTTCTTATAATCTGTCAATTTGCTATATCCCTTTGATTGGGTTGAAATCTACTGATGACCATGCCAAAGGTGGATTAGGAGTTCAACATTAATGTAATCTCTTATTCCTTCTCCTTTATTTAATAAAGTTTTCTTGTTGATTCTTAGTAAAAATGAAAAAAAAAAATAATAATAAAAATTCACTTAATTCATAATCTCCCAATATTGGATAAGAGAAGAACCTTAAGCAAAAATACATTGTCCATACTTATTGAAGAATGCCGAAAATGTCAAACAAATACACATTCTAAAACTAGAAATCAATTTTTGAAAATGGATAAGTTATTCAATTCTGCAAGTGAATAACATCCATCAATGGGATCAAAGGGGCAATTATGTTCAGCTAATATGTTTATTTTGAATTTTATTAGAAAAAGGTAATGGGGCTTAAATGCCTAATTGATATTTTTTTGGTAGAATGCCTAATTTATATAGGACTATAGTTTCCAACTCGTTCATGTTTATTGATTCTTAAGTCATATGTGAGAATAGAGCACAAAGGATTGTGATAGAATAGACCAAAGGTACGAAGTTAATGTTGTAGATCATGACCAAAAGCAATGCTGTATAGGAACTTCAAATTGGGAGAACTAACAAATTAAACTTTCTTCTATATTGTTGCTTAGCTTTCACCTTGATACATACCTCAATCTATTTTATAAATTATTTGCAAATAATTTGCATTTATTATGATATGTCTCTTAATTATTATTATTATTATTATTATTATTATTATTATTATTATTATTAGGTATTTAGGCCTTTGATCTGACTAGTCTCATGGGTGCATACTGATCCCACAACCACATAGACCGAGTCATATCGAGGTTGAATGAGAACCATTCAATTTTCACCTAAAGGAATGAAGAACACTAAACACTATATGTGAATTGTCCTAAGGAGGTAAGAGGAGATGAACTCAAAATCACACGTTTCTTGAGGTGAAGGTCCCTTGCCAACTCCACTACCCCTTCGGAGTCCCTTCGGAGTATCAATTTTTTATTTTTAATCTTTACCAATGTATTATATATTGTGATACCCTACTTTTAAAATCTGGTTTAATTACACGGTTGACCCGGTTTAACCATGCAGGACCCGAACCAGAGAGGGTTAAGGCGGGTTCCTTATGGACCATGATGGCAAGGGTGACTTTGAACACAGGTTGACCAGACAAGTCCGAATCAGTGCCAGAGGAGACGGGTGTACCTAAGCCGTGTACATGCACGTATCATAAGGCCATGTACTGGTAATGCGGGTATGTAGCCGTATCCTAAAGTGTATACGTATAATGTACCTTGTGCCGAGAGTGAAATACATGCCAAGAGTCGAATTCCATCAAAATCCCACTTGTTTGCTAAGTTTCAACCCTCAGGTGGGTGGTCACAGGCGGGCGCATCCACCCACCTGAGTGACCCACCCATGTGGTTACTAGATGTTTTAAAGTATAAATAGCATTTATTGTGTTTTTCATTTTCTCATTTACTACATTAAAGAGTTGGTGAGAAAAGTAAATAGGAGAGAGAAAAGAAGGAAGAAAAGAGAACGAAGAAGAAGAAAGGGAAAGAAATAGAAGGAAGGAATGACTTTAAGCAATGCCAAGGTTTGATCTTCCCTTTTCGATGCCGGAAGAGTGATCCCCAACACGAGATCTACGACTGGAGGTGAGCAAAGGCTATGCTTCTTAAACTTTCACCAAACCCAAGTAAAACCCTTGATTTGAGTAGAGTTCCTTGAGATCTTGTAAATCCCACTTGAGATGATGAATCTAAGGTTTAATAGATGGTCTATGTGTTAATTTTGAAGGATTTGAAGAAGTGTTTATAAGATTTGAGAAGCATTGGTGATTTCTTGAGCTAAGAAGTGATTTTGGGGTTTTGAAAGAGTTCTTGAGCAAAGAAGGTAAGATGGCTTTTCAATCTTTAAATCTAACTTAGATATATGTTAGAATCATCTTATAAGACCTTGGATGTGTAGAAAATGTGATTGAAAAAACCCCATTTGGTTTCTCAAAGGTTGGGAAAAGTTTCAAGGAATAAGGTAATTTTTCACCCCCTCAGGTGAGCCGGGACCGGTGGGCCGACCAGCCCGCCTGAGGGCACCCACCTGAGAGGGTAGACCCTTTGTTCCCATCAGTGGGTGAGAATCGACGGGCCGACCAGCCTGCCTGAGAAGACCGACGGGTCAGCCTGCCCACCTGAGAAGACAGGTGGGCCGAGATAGGTGGGCTGTTTGACCCACCCGTGAGGCGCCCAACGTGATTTTTGTGTCCGAATGGACCCAAAACGGACGGACAACTTTCTTTTATGATTTTAAACACGATTTAAACATCAAATCTTGTTAGTTTTGACCCCAAAGTGATGAAATGCTAACCCCATTCACTTATGATAGGTTCACTAGAAACTTATGTTTCTCGCACCGGATCTCACCCATACTGGCCGTGAGTCTTTGTACACAACAAGTAAGTGGGGAGAGGACGTTTGACTTTATTTTAAGGCTTGTTTGGAATCATTCAATTGTATCTAGACTAGCCATGTCATCATGCAAATTATGTGTAGCTTAGTCATCCTCATATGATTATGATATGTGGGTTGTGTTTTATATTCTCAATGATAAATGATTGATGTCCTTATGTGATGAATGGTTGGATTACTGTGCATGATGCATTATTAGACTAGACGCCACAGTCGGCTTGAAAACAGGTGCATTGGTGGCCCGTGGTATGAGACGTGGTGATACTATGCAATCGTACTTTGTCATATAGGAGCATGTGGTTTAGGATTATCATTTCCCGTGCTACGAACCTTCTCAACGGGGGTTGAGGTGTTGGGTTATCACTTGGGGGGAAGTAATGATCGCGATTGTCAGGATACTGTGGCGGTTAGACATACGCCCGGCTGGTCATTAGGACAGTCGACAACCTCAGTGGTATATTCAAGAGGGCCAATCGTACTGCTTTTAAATTGCTGAGGTTAACACTTTTACTTCCCGTCATTTACTTTTATGTTGAGAGCCAGTGGTCGGCATGCTTTAATTTTTTGAGTACTCACGGTGGTCCTTCTCCGACAGCCATATGGGCGTTTCGCGGGATGGAGTTCGCGGATCGTACCGGGGGCATACGCACACTGTGGTTGTAGTAGCACAAAACCAAAGAATTAGTAATGTTGTTCAGGTGGATGAGATTTAAAATGAATTGCATAGCATATAGTGCATATGGATGTGATTGTTGTGTGATCCTTCTTTTCACTTACTGAGCTAGTGAGCTCATCCCACGTGCGCACCTCTTTTAGATGATTTTGTAGGTCACCAGCCTGAAGATCAAGGATCGGGCCCCACAGTTGAGTTTTTCGATGAGGATTGGTGGGTCCCCGAGGAGTATGAGCACGGTGCTGATTGCACGTGTGAGAGCTGTGCTGCGGGACCGCAATAATGACGCCGTATAGGGTTTTACTTTTTTATTCTTTTGATGACCTCTTTTTGTGTACTTGATACATAAATTGTTATTCTTTTTGTGTAAATATCATGCCTGCGAGCCCACATGTATTTATCTATATACTACAATTTGGGTATCAAGTATATTGGGGGTATTTATAGGTAAATTAAGTCTTCCGCTAAACTTTTGAACGTTTATCTTAGATGTGGGTATGCTGTGGTTGGGTACTGTATCAGATGATCCTAGTAGGTTTGGGTTAACCGGAGTTAACCTGGTCATTGGTTCGGTTCTGTGTGAACGGGGTGTGACATATATGTGCCAAAATTTTCAAATCTACACGGGGCAAATATTTACCATGTAATAGCTTCATTAATATTCAAAAAATTTGTGAACTTATTGTGTACATCATCATATATGAGTTTGAAAAGTTTTAGTCACATCTAATTCTCTTATATGATCATATGAATGTTTGAAAGTTGATTGACAATTCAACTGGCAACTTTGAAGGGGATTTTGGTTTGAACCTTAATGTAAAAGTATAGAAATTCTAACATGATAGGCCATGCATTAGCACCAAAACCTAGTACTTGACATGTGTTTAAACTAAAAAGGAAGCATCATACCATTGATCTCATCCCATCTAGTAGTTCACTCTCTCCCACCCAAAGAGCACCTCCATGAACCCTCTTATGTCCAGTACATTGCCCCCGTACTCTCTGCATCTCCCCCTCCTCCACGCCTAGCTACCTCCATACTTGTCCCCCCACCCTCACCCTCTTCCCTAACCATTGCCCCTGCCTCCCAACCCTACTCTACCCCCGACACTTTCTTGCCTCGCACCACAACTTTCTATTTGACCACCACCCTACTTCATTTTTTAGTCATTCTTTTTACTCTTTAGAATCTTCTTGAGGTTTCGCATCAAATTCAAATTTTCAATTTAAATTTTCTTACAAGAAAAATAACCTGACATACTATTATGTGCCCAACATGTGTCAACCTCTCTCCTCTCTTATTGAGAAAAGATCCTTTTACCCCTCTCATTTAACTCTATAATTGATGCATACCAGTAACTTCACCGAAAGGAGCATGCCCAGGGGCCCAGCCCTCTGCTTTTTTCTTGATTAACTTGGAATCAACCATTAACCTCTTTTACAAGAAATCTTTTTCTCCCTATGGAAACAAACGGAGCCGCACGATGAATAGTTATTAAAAAAAGACTGCAATGAATCTAAATGAATAGCACGTGAATCTTAAAGGGTCCCACTTTTCACTGGTTAGAGCAATCACGTAAATTTTAAGGTTGCCAAGACCTTAGGTTATTCTCTTTTACCTCCATCATTTACCGTACATTCTATTGTCTCAACAAAATCAACAAAATTTTATCATAGATCATGATTGATTATTTCAAGATGTACGGACTATATGGCCCTAGCTGGTCTATACTCTATTGGCCTGAGTCCTACTTCATCATTACCTGACATTCCTACTAAACCCTAAGATTCATAGAACTACTACAATAGGCTATAACTCTGTCCTATATCACTTTTGACCCGTCCAAGGGGTTCCCCTGAAATATGGGCCCACGTTTCGGTCCAAGAGGATATGATTTCACAGTTACGCCACTAGATCGATGGTATGTATCCTGCCACGTCGAACTCATTTGTGTTGTGGAATTAAAACCTACATCAGCCACGTAGCAGAACTTCTCTCTCTCTCTCTCTCTCTCTCTCAACCAGGTTCATTTCCATCTCGTTACTTATCCCTTATCGAATCGACCAGAACTCTAGTTGGTTTGGTTTTGGATTAGGAAATTTTTAAACCGTGAAAATCAAAACCAGGTCAGATCGATGCCAAATAAAAAATCAAACCAAACCCATTATTTATTTATTTATTTTTTCGATAAATATTGCTTTTAAACTTGATGTGCACAAATTTTAAAGGGTAGTTAGTTATAGCCTAGTTTGCAACCAATGAGGTTATGATTAGATTAGAAACCTCTTATATTTCTATTTTTTAAAGGATAGTTATTCATATAATAATGAAAGGCTACGCTTCTTAAAATCATAAGACAATGGATTTATTTAGTTTTATAAAAAAATTATTTTAAATTGTTTTTTTCCAATCAAAGTTGAAAGCATGTACATTGATGTCAATAGGGTATGTATGCATGCATGGATATATACACAAGTTGTATGCCAATATAAAAAAAAAATGATTCTATTAAATTCTAAAATTTGATACGTAGTTAATCTAGACTATGTACTCTTTATTGAATGGTCGAAATGAACATATCATCTGTCGACATTGCCAAGTAATTACCTTGTAACATGTTGAAAGTATAATAATCGTTTGTGATAATAATAATTTGTATTTTAAAATATTTAAATCAATCTAAAATGCTTCAAATCCAATTAGATATTGGCCCTATATTAGATAGTGTTTTGTGGTCATCCCTTTGCCACCTAATAAACCAATTCCAGCCTTACATGTCAGTTCGGTGATACCCTTATAGCTCCCAACAATTACTTAGGAGTCCATACCTTGTCTTACGATTCAATGCCCCACTAAGATTTCCAAATCAAACTACATTGAGAAATGCTCTTAGCACGCATGGGATGGTGGGATCCTTTCCACTAATATACACTTGTGTGTATGACCCATTAGTTATTGGGTTCAAAGGACTACAATGGAATCCTTTTCTTTTAGAATTGATAAGATGGATTGAGGCTTTACAGTCAGAATTCTAGGTCTCTATGCTCTAGGATAAGAGATTCCAATATACTAAAAGGATTATATTATGGAATTGATGCCTATGAATGTGAAATTCAAGCATGTCACTTTGCATTGAGTGGACACTTTCTGACTATCATATTGGTTGTAAAAGGAGATTCATAGCAATACAAGGTTTGGGCATTGTTAATTTAAGTGGATACTAGTTTTAATAAAGAGAAAAAAAGTGTAAACGTTCACTTCCATGAGGGACTTTAATTAGTTAAGAAGATATTTTTATGTTGAGTGAATCAGATTTAGTTTTCCAATCTTGTAAAAGGTGTTCCTATGAATCAAATAAGATATACTTCAGTATATGCTATGACTCATGAAATGATGAAAATTTCTTACTCTCAAGTAATGATAGCATGCCAATATATATATATATATATATATATATATTTATTTTTATCATTAAAAATTCTATTTACAAAAACAAATTTTTTTGATAAATTATACAATCATATTATAAAGTTTTTTTTTTTCATTTCAATGTGATTTTACTTCCCTTTTTACTTGCAACGAAATGGAGTCTAAGGGAAAATAGCATTGTAAATCTTTGCAGTTCACACATCTATAAATTAAAATGACTTATTTCTTCTTGGAATCTAAATATTATATACTGATGCAGTCCTTGTTTTCTCCCCCTCTCCCCACAAATGTTTGGACTTTTATTTAGACATTAACGAATGTTGTATGCCATATAGGATTCTCATTAGTAAGACCCAAAACTAAGGTTAGGCACGTTTGCATGCGAATAGTATAAAGTTAGTATTCCTAGTAAAGTGTTTCCTTTCAAACAAGAAGATGAAATTTTCATCCTCTTATGGGTCTTGTTAGCATGACTCATTGAGCTTCCTAGATAAATTTAGGGAGAAGGTTCAGCGTAGGGAAATCATTTGCGCTATTTCAATTATGATATAAAAAATGATTTTATCAACAAAGAGACACACGTGATCATAGAGGAGAGAGAGAGAGAGCCAGTCGTTGCATGGCTTACATGATCACGATGTACAAGGGCACAATAAAACATCCTCACACTATCGGCATGAGGATATATTTCTCATATATTTAACACTATAGAAAAAAAAACATTTGAAAGATAGTGTATACATGCGAAGTGATTACTTGTGTGTTTAGTTTGACAATTGAAGTATTGCACAAGGGAAGCCGAATGGCCATGGCCACAATCACCAACACCAAATAGCCACAGTGAAAATAGTGAAATAGGGGGAAGAAAAGACAGGGGTCATTGGAATCTGATTTGTGGTGGTCCTCAAAACCATGCTGAATCGATGTCTCATGAGCCCTCACTCCAATTCTCTCTGGAATCTAGAATCTGATTTTCTGTGATGTTGTGTCTCACTGTAATAGAATTTTTGATGGTGTTGTGTCTAAGAACAAGGGGAGCTCTCGGACATAAAACAAATGTCTGATTTTTTCTTTTTTTAAATAATATGCTCATAAATTATTAATCTTATTTTTTCATTAAAAATAAATAAATTTGATAGTCATTTGTCACTAAGCTAGAAGCTCATTCGTGTTTTCTTATGGGTTGATATAGCAAGAAGGATTTCCTATAGTTTTTTTTTTCCTTTTTTGATGAGTGTGTCCTTCCATCTATTATTGGTGGAGACTAAAGTCATGCAATAAGAATAGATAACCACGCCGCCCCCACGCCCATCCTTTTTGACTATCCAAAAGAAGAAAAGGGAGCCAAATGAAACTTCATTGGAGGAGGAGAAAAGAAAAAAATGTTGAATACTAGACTATGTTTCAGTGTCAAGGAATGAAAAGATATTTTGGATCAATCGAAATCAATCGGATCAGCTTAAACCGAATCAAATTGATTCTTTATTGATTTGTGAGATTTTATGAAATTGATAGAAATCGAAACCAATCATCCATTGTAATTGAAAATCTGACCAAATACAATAAAAAATCGAGACCAGCCAATAGTAACACAATAAGAAATGGAAAACAAAAAATAAAATAATAAATTTCCTTATGTATCCATATAAACCTGAAATCAGACCAGACCGAACTGATCCCATAAGTGATCTGATGAAAAAAAAAAATTGAATCAAAGCTTAAATCGAATGGAAACTTTCATCAGCAATATGGTTTCGAATTGACCCAATAATTATATTTTATTCAGCTTAACAAAATTGAACCGAATCGAACCGGATCGAATTGAACCCGGACCAGCCAACTGACACCCTCTGGACTGGACAGTGTGTGAGCAGTGAACTTTTCTTTTCGATTCTTTTCCTGTTTTGCATTTATCATTCCTTCAAAAGAGTCCTCGCGCTTTTAAGATTTTGAGATTTGCTCTTTTGAGAGAGTCGGGGAATTGCTTCTCTCTCTCTCTCTCTCTCTCTCTCTCCCCTCCATTTTTCTCTCTCTCAATCTTTCTCTATCAATGGCAGAAAAGCAACAGCTCACACCAGGCAAGATTTGAGGGTCCTACACCAATTCCATCAATCAATCCTTGTGGATTTTGACTCCTTCCTTTTTGACGCAGACGCGTTACCGTGATTAGTACTTGTACCCACCTCTCTCTCTCTCTCTCTCTCTCTCTCTGTCAATTTTTCATTTGCACAAAATGGGTGGGGAACTTAGGAGTGGGGGTTGGTGTCTGAGACTCATCGAGTATTGATGAGCTTGAGTCGTCCAAAATAAAAAAATGTCATGGGGTAGTAAGAATCTTTAGAATCAAAATTTTTTTTTTTTAGGCAGTCTCTTATTCTATTAGCCAATTTTTCATGGTTCAACTTATAAAAAAAAATTATATATTATTACCTCAATTAATACTTAGGGATTATTTAGTTTTTAGTCCATTCTGTTTTGAAATAGGCAGTAGTAGGTCATCCTCATCAGGCTTTTGGAAGTCCTCATTTTCTGAAGATATTCTAAACTTTATAATACAATTTTCTCCTTGGATGTTTAATAAATTTTTCATTTTTGCTAGCCTTTGAATAAAAAATAATAATAATAATAATTTTTAAGCAAATTTTATTGATTAATAAATTTTTTATTAAGGTTTAAGTTAAGTTGTTTGATAAGCTTGTTAGGATTGCTCAAGTTTCGACTAGATGATAAATCAAACGAAGCATAAATTTTATGTATAGGTAGACCTCAAAGCCCCCGACATACGTATTGAGTTTCAATTTAAATAGGGTTCCTCAAGGGGTAAAATAAGGTTTTGAATATGTATGGAATACAAGAGGGTGAATAAATATACGTGGGTGGCTCTAAAATAGAAGGATACATGCCAGTGGTTATTGATTGTATCTAATCCAACCCTAAACCTACTTATCCAATGATCAAAATTTCCACATCATCTTGCCACGTGGTGGAACGCTTTGTTTATATCAATACAAGCAATGCTATTGAAATCTTAACCTTCGTAGGATGATGAAGCAAGAAGTTATATCTGTTGCAATTGAATATTATATTGAGAGTCATTCCAAAGGCTCAGTCGTAATTGATATGGGATTTATCTAAGTGTATTCTCACATTTGTAACTTTGCACAAATTCATCATCACTATATTGAGTTTGGTGACTCTAATATCTTGTTGAATTATCTAATCTTAAAGCTTAATCTTTTTTTGATAGGAAGGCCTAACTAGTATGAAGTCAAACAAATGTTTCAAAACATAGCCTACATGGGATTATTACTAATTAACAGTTAAATCTATTGTTTCTACCTTCCCAATTATGTTTTGTAGGGAGGAAAAAAATATATTTTTTTTCCTTTTTTAGTTAAAGAAAGTGAATACATGTTTGGAAATATTGAAATATGATGAAATTTGTTGAAACTGATGGCGTGGGGTGTGCATGTAAATGTGACTTTTTTTTTTAAAATGTATATACATGACTTACATTACGTAAGAATTTATTTATTTATTAAAAAAAAAAAAACTCAAAGACCTTGAAAAGCCCTTGAAAAATTATTGATCAATTAAAATATTAAAGGCAACTTGTTAACTAATTGTCGAGTCTGATGTATTTTATCTAGATTGGTTGATGAATTTGGTTCAACAGTATGATAGAATTGTCTATTAAAGTCTTCTAATGAGCAAGTGGAGAAACAATAAGCAGTATTGTCGATTCACGTAAATCTCGTCTCTTGTCTATATTGTTTTATTTTATTTATTGTACTTTATTTTTTCCTATAGGTATGTTGTTTTATTTTTATGTTCATTGTTCCAACTAATACATTTTGTGTGTCTTGTGTATCGTACACAATTTTGTAGGTGCATACAATTTTGTAGGTGCATACAATTTTGTATAACATACATGTTTACACATTCTCATGCATTGTTCATATAAAATACAATGCTACTTTTCACTCCCAACACTTATGCCCCTACCCCTAGCCGAAAAACAAATGCACTAACTATAAATCCAACCACCAAATACAATTACTAATGAAGGATGGAACCTCACTAACACTAGGGAAAACTTGTCCTACAAAAGCAAAAGTCTTAAACACTAATGGGAAGAGATACAAAATTTGAAAAAAAAAGAAAAAGAAAAACAGAATAGAATCCCATGCCACTACTGCTCCCTTTCTACTTACGCCCGGATTGTCATGTGAATGAAGAGGAAAGACCCATTTCAGATAAGCTATGTGAATTCTTAAGAGATGAGTTTCCATTTCAGATAGGCTTTGTGAACTTGTAAATGAAGACTCACAAGTGTATCAGTTATCACATGTACTATACTTTGCTTTTCTTTTTTTTCTTATCACTGAATTTATTTACCTATCCCCACCCCCCACCCCCCACCCCAAAAAAAATCTCCAACTTGGTTCTTTAAAGCATTATTCTTTGCCAGAGCCTTTTTTTGTTTAGAACATTGATTGGATAGGGTCTCCTAGAGATCTAACTGGTTTCAGATGCTAATAACCATTTTGGAGAATAGCTTCTCTCTCCATAATTTTTGGTTGGTTTTTGGATTAATTGATTCAATAGAAGACTGTAAAGGGTAGTGCTAGCCCCACCAACTGTGGAGACTATGCTTTTCCTTGAGCACACTTTCACATTAGGTTCCACTTTCATACAAGGTAGGGCATATAGTGAAAGTGAGCACATGGAAGGTGTAGATATTAGCACTTCATAATATGAGAAGGGGTTTTGGATCAAGCAAAGACATTGTTTGATTAGTTGATTCCTTTTATATTTTTAGATTGAATTGACCAAAATAAACTATCAAATTCTCCAACATCTGTAAAATTCAGTGATTCATTAGAAGGCAAAAAAAATTTACTTTTAATTTTAAAGAATTCAAAAATTAAATTTAAGTTACACATCGAATAAAAACATTCTTTTTCATTTTTTTGCACTTTATAACATACAAATAAAAAAATATATATTTCCCAATGAACTATTATTAATAGTAATAAGGTTAGAGAATGATTATGGCATAGAAGTGTCAAGAAACAAAACTTTAATTGGGCTTTTATTCTTATGAAATTTTAAATAGTGTAATTATTATTTTTATTAACATATTGATTTCTAGTTGCTTTAATAAAATTGGTTAGTTAATTGTGTTTAAATAGAATAGAATGCCAAAATATAATCTGTTTAGCTAACTGCAGTGAATAAGGGTTTATTTTTATTTTTGGTGAAAGTGAATAAGGGTTTAATTGAGTTAACTTGACATTTTCCCCAATTTTTGGGGCTTAAAGTTATTGAAATGCCTCTACAAACAAACCCCTCCCCCCTTTCCCCTTTCCACTTTCCACTTTCCCCTTTCCCCTTTCCCCTTTCCCCTTTCTAGAGCTTCCATTTATAATTGAAAAAGACTTGCATCTAAAGTTAGCAAGGATTTTAATTCATGGTGATAAATTATACAAAATTATCATAAATAACCCAATACATTAATTTCTGACCTTTTGCTGTGAGGAGAACCTTTTTCAAAATTCAAATTTGCAGTCCATTTGACAAGCCACCCACCTCTTATTGTCATGAATTCTATTGATAGCAATGTGAATGCAAAAGCTGCCCCTCATGGAGAGGCTTCTCATTGAGTGACAACCCTTTTAGCTCTAATTACCTTTTTTTTTTTTTTGACTTTCTTGACCTACTGATGTTGACTTAGATTTCTACAAGATCTAAAAATCTTGCTTAGCTTCTCATATCTTCCCCATGTCCGACCCCTCTAGTGATCATAATCATCATTGATAATATTGGTAACACCACATCTACCATGGATGATGAAGAGATGCATATTGGATCCAAAGTTCCAACTGTTCATTTGATAATCACTTCTTGTGTAGGACATAAGGAAGCAGAAAACATCAGTTAGGAGGTCATAACCATTGAATTAGTGAAGTGAATACCCACAAATGGTCAGAGAATTTACAAGTTATTGATGAATATGCCAAACTCTAAAGAAATAAGTACTGAATTTTGTATTATTAAAAGATGTGCAAAACTTCCTATATATACAATCTTCATCAAATATTAATAATTTAATTAATAAAACATGAGTTGGTCTTACAATTTTTTTTTTTATGTGTGTGTATGTGTGTATATTATAGTTTTTTTGCCCATATTTTTTTATCAAAATGTTTAAAATTCATTTCATTCGTTTTCATATTTTTTTCATTCTTGAAATATTCGATTATATTTTTTTATCGTACCATTCACATTACGGTACCAATTAAATTAAGTTTTTTTTGCCGTTTTCAAAATGTTCGACCATATTTTTTCCAATATCGTTTTTATTCTAAACCATTTTAAACACACGGTATCAAACAAAGGTTTTTTTTGGGGGGGAGGGAGGGGGGGGGTTTGGAGTAACTATACTTACAAGTTCCAACCAACACACATTCTCTCTAAAATTACTACCTTATAATATCTTAGGGTTGTCTGCAATTAGGTTTTGGTTGAGGAAAACGCAACTAGTGCACGTGTATTTGGCAGGTCTCTGAAGTGAACTTTGTGTATTGTCATTTTCCTCAGGAATAGCTCATTGGAAGAGGACCCAGATCCAACAATCATAATACAAAGTGTGGGGCACTGACAAGGCTCTACTCACATTGCCAATAAGTCTGCACTATTAGGTTCCGATATTAACACATCAACTTTTTGAGCTCTTAAATTTCCACAGCAAGCCAAGGCCACATGCTTCTTTAATGGGGACCCCTTAGAGCTTTCTGTTAAATAGATTAGACTTTGGAGTCAATATAAATTAGAGAATGGCATGAGGGTATGATTCTTCAGTAGGGTTCTCTTAGTGTATCAAGCCATGTGTTACTACCATCTCCAGATTGTGAATTAATATAGCAGGGCAAAGGCTCTTTATGTGGGTCATATCCATGTTATTCCTAAAGAGTAATGTGGAGGGGTCAAAAGGACAATCTAGACCATCCATGGAGATAGAGACTCACAAAATTATCTTATTCACATTCATACTCCCACTATCATGGACTCATTCTCTTCATAATTAAAGCTTTGAATGTTCACAGGGTGACCAAGGATTCTTGAGAGGAGGGTTCACATGGCAAGGACAATAGCACTGAAATGTAAATTTTTATCAGTCTTTGTTTTCTCTTCTTCAGATTTTGGATTGTTTGGCCCATTGTGGCAATTGAATAGTTAATTAGGTCTGTACAACTCACAAACTATGCAATTACCACTATTTTCGAACATGTATTCTTCATAATAATTGGTGGGTTATATGTCTTTTATTCTATACTGTTTCACATATTTAATATTGGACTTGTATATATTTTGGATCGGTTTTGGATCCATCACATGTACAGGGGTACAATTATAATTGTGTGGGGATTAAGGTTTTTAGAGTTCCCTATATGGTCTTTGTGGAAAAACATAAATAAATAAAAGCAAGAGGAGATTACATTGTGAGATAGAGAGTGAGTACATAAATTTTTCCGATTAAGTAAAATTCTCTAGTTCTCTCTGGTGGATGTAGGAGCGTTAATTTCTTCATGTTATGTGTGATTATTTACTTGATTTCTTCCTCAATTGTGCGCAATTGTCCTCAACAACAATTTGATCCAATTGAGTGAGATTATGTAGTTTTATGCACAGAAATATCATCCTTAATTAAACCATTTGGGTATAGTCTCAATGGTATAGTTTTAAGCTATTGGATTCATGGCCATAGGGCCAAGGATGAGTACTCTCATAGGTCACCAGGTGTTCCACTTCTCAATGCATCCAAAATCTATGCAGGTGTGAAACACATGTATTGAGGCATACATGTTGAGATTTTTATGTGCTTAACTTATATCTATTGATCAATTGGGTCCAAGTAGTTATAGATCCACTCTGATTAAAAAACTCCTAGCCCAATCCATTGTTGGAGTGGAATAAGGTTTTAGGGATTCTATTATAAATAAAAGCTAATAGTCATTGCAATCGTCACTTTAATACCTTCATGGTTTTGGAAGCACAGGCTCCCCTCACAAGAGTACTGCGTATGTGAGAGAATTCTAAGGATGAAAGGCTGCAGAAAATCTTAGCGGATGGAACTCCATTGAGTAGTTCTTCATTAATGTCATCTTCATAGGACCAATCTTCAAGCACATGGGATAGAGGTTCGTGGTCAATATCTATGGGGGCTTTTAAACTTACACACATGTACACCTCTACTCTCATTTGTGGTTCATGTAATGGGGTGTCATATTGATTATTATAGATATGGTAAATCTATATTTTTGTATGTTCTAAGATCCGTGAAAGGATTATCATTGATCTTAGTTTAAGGGTTCCACCCACGTTCTGTGTGGTTCATCTATTTTATGGTTCATACTTGTATTCTGAACATTGTGGGATAACTAGTAATCTTGTGGGTGCCAAAGAAGGTCCCATCTTAGAAAAGCTCTTTGGGTTTCTTCTTTGGTGGGTTAGTATGATTTTTTTTTCCACTCTTGTGTAGCTAATTCTAAGTCAAACACACTCCATTGGTTTGACTATGGAAGCTTAGCTAGCTATATCCATTAAAATAAATAGTGACCACTAATTAATCCTTTTTCTTCTATTAAAGATAAAAGTCACACATGAACTAATACGATGGATCACGTAATTATAATTTATTAAGATTTGATCAAAAGTATTAAGATTGTGTAGCTGACCCTAAGCCATAAGTAGTTAAGAAATGAGATATGAGATCAGGCTCAGTTCATGAGTTATAAAAGTGAGAGTTGGAGTAGTTGATAAACACAAATTAAAGAAGTAGACAATTTGGGAAACAAATAGACACGGATTAGAGAAGTAATGTTAAAGGGAGCATGCTTACTGCAGCCCCACATGATTATTATTCGTTTTGCAAGTAGAGAGATAAAGAAAGCAAGTAGAGAGATAAAGAGAATGGTATTAAGATGATGATTAAGAAAGATTGAAAGGGAAGTTAATGATATGATTAGAAAAAGGAACTTTTCTATTTTATTGTTTTTTTAAAACAAATGTGTCCCCTCCTTTGTTAGAACAACTTAATTAGCATAAGATGCCCGACAATAATCGTTCCCTCACAGGTTGACCTTAAACTGTTTGTTCTTATTGTAATAGTGTCTTCTTCTTCTTCTTCTTGTTCTCCTTTGTTTCATATAAAATATTTGAATTTTGGTGAGGCAAGCAAGCAAGAAAGCAGGCAATCTTCTATGTGTTTTTTCTTTTCTTGATCATGTTTTGGGTGACAAAGAGTCTCCAACAAACCATGTCATTAGCACATTTTTTTTTTTTTTTTCTAATTATGACTTGGCTGACCAAGCTCTTGTGTGC
>NW_024868245.1:103012-120025 GCF_013358625.1 Macadamia integrifolia
ACTAATACACATCGATACGATACGACATGCCTCGATACGACTCTATGAAAAATATAAAATTGAGGTAAAATGTACGTTTCGGTATGTATTGGTACGTATCGGTGAGTATCGGTATGTATCGATCGGTACATATCGGTATATATTAGCACGTATTGGTGAGTATCGATATATATATATATATATCGGTACGTATCGGTGAGTATCGATACGTATCGGTGCTACAGTCATATAATGGCCAATATGGGTAATTTTTCAGAAAAAAAACGATTTTTTGAAGGGTTTTTGTTCCAAAGTTGTTGTCAGCCATATTTTTCCCTAACTAAAGTGGAAATCAAGGTTGGGAACAAGGATTTTACATTTATGGGACAACTACAGACCTTGAATTCTTAGTACAATACCCTCAATTTAGTGTTTATGCATAATACATGTTATCAATAGCTTTTTTTAACAAATTCTTTATGCAAAAGTGTTTAAAAAAATGTTTTCTATCCATTTATGTGTGTATCTTTAGCGTATCTTAGTGTATCTCCGATACGATACGATACCCTCCGATACGTATCTTAATTTTGACCGACCGATACAACGACCGATACCGATACTTTAATCCTTGCTTAAGTCACTCATCATCTCTAAGTTGAAATGTGTAAAGCAGTTTCTCTCATTCACTTTCAAATTCTTCTTCTTTCCATGATCTATAAATACACTTATTAAATTTGGTCATAAAATCTGTGTGCCTCTTGTTTGCAAGACCAAGCTTCTCAGGGAACTTTCCTAATATATGCCACAAACAGTGTCGATGAGAAGTAAACTTGGAAAGACCTCAATAGCTGCTTTCATGCCCTTTCCCTGGTCAGTAATTATTACTTTAGGAGCTATCCCACTCATTGCTCTACGCCAGGTTTGCATTAGCCAAAAAAATGTCGGTGTAGACTCACCGGAAATTAAAGCACAACCAAGCAATGTGGACTAAAATTGATGATTCAGTCCTATAAAAAGAGCAAATGGGATTCTTGTATTTGTTTGTGAGTTGTATAAAAACACACTATATCCCCAAAATTGATATTGATCATGCCTTCCTTTTGCATCAACCCAAAATACATTTCGCAAGCATTGTTTGTCATTCAAGTCAATGGCATAAAAGAAACTAGTATTTCTTCTCTGAGTCTTTAGGCAAACATTTCTCTTTATCAAGTTGAATCCTAAAGTCCTTCTCAAGACAACTGACATTTTGGTAACTAATGCATTGTTTAGACAACACAGCAAAAAAATTATGTCTGAATCCCAGAGGCTTGCAAGATACCAATGTTGTTTTTAGTGATTGGATCTATTTGCTTGTGATTCTGAAAGTATTGTGTTTAGGCTGGAATAAGATCATGGTTGTGCTCTTCAATGAAACCAACTAGAACCCATTCCCATTTTCTTTTCTTTTCACATGCATGCCAGCCATGCAATTTGTCTTATGACAAGGTCGTTCCTTTCTGACTCCAATTGACTTTTTCTTGCTTCCATATCCAGTGCAAGCAAAATTTGCATCGATAAATTCTCCACTCCACCTAGATCGACGAGTATTTTTCTTCATAGTGTCAAATCCTACAGACCAGGCATATTAATTATAAAATGAATATGCTTGTTCCGTTGATTTGAATTCCATTACAATAAAAGGGTCCAGATTTGCATCATCTTGTGTGAAAACAAAATGCAAAGCCGGAAAATTCACACCTACTTTATCTTCTCGATGCACCTTGTTATCATCCTATTCATTTCCTTCCATTTCATTTAATCTACATCAGAATCATCCATTGTTCATCCACAGATTCCAATGAGAGAAAGCATGAAATAAGGAGTATAAGTAATGAAATGTGCATCTGAAATAACTATAGAAAATAAATGGAGTAAAGTGACATGTTGTAAAAGTCACTAATAAGCATGACATAACCATGCTAAAATAGAGAGAAGCACACAAATAAAGGGGAAAAAAAAAGAGGAAAGGAATATTAGAATCATACCATATAAACAAGAAAATGAAAACAAGCAGTTTCCTTGTTTTGATTCAGCAGCCACCTATTTATATCCTTGATTTGCTTTGTTTCTCTTACATGAACTGTGTTTGGTCCCTCAAATCCTATTGATAGAGTATCATTTGACACTTGACACCCACAATGCTATCTTTCAGTTCATATGATCCCCAAAAATCTGATTGCACTCAATTTGTGATGATTTCAGAAATAATCTATTTGACAACCAATCCCCATAAACAATAAAGGATGTGCAGCTTCAATGAAATTTTAGGCTTCTGCACCTTGCTCATGAGAAAGTTTGGGAGAAAAATATGTTAAAATATGTACCAAGATATGGGGAGTGTCCCTATCGTGGATGAGTTTAAACTTCCTGCTTTAGTTTATTTCTTTCCCTAGTTAGGATAGATCTCTACTTACTAATTAGGATAGACTTCCTATTTTATCTTGCTTGTGGCACAAGGACTTGGTTTCCTAGTTTGATTGTACCACTTTTGGTGTTAATAAATATTGATGGTAGGGGGGGACTGGACGTTACATTCGGCTGCTCCCCTCTTGCAGTCTCTCTTCTCTTCTTCTCTCTCAATCTCTTTCTCTCTTCTCTTACTCTCTCAAGTTACTGGTTATAGATCTTGGTTTCGTAACAAAAGGCATAAAGGAGTTAGGACTAAGAAGCGATTCTCATGTAAAGAAGAGAGACAGGAAACAAGAGGATTTTGATTAATTGGTTAGGGGTAAAATAGAAAAGGGTAAAGTATAATGGCAACTAGTGAATAAGAATAAGAAAGAGGGGTATTAATATGGAAATCAGAAAATAATAATAACTCAACAAAGCATCATCTTCAACCTGGATTCTGGAAACGAGAACAATGATGAAAGAGTTGGCTTCGGCAATGAGATCTTCCTCATGAGAGCTCCATTCGAAGTGGGACTTTGAAGTTGGACTTACAACTATAGCCCCTCTATGAATCAAGTACCAGCAGTTCCAAACAGCCCGAGAAAAAGGAGACGTAATCCTCTAAAACCAGATTTGGGCAAACTCCATAGTTGCAGGTTTCTTAGAGGGCTTGAATCTCAAGGTATGGGAATCTATAGGGTATGAATCTCCCTAGGCAGGTGAATCAATACTCCAAAAAAAACAAGGTCATATTACTGGGGCAGATTATGTCTGCAAGAGTCTTTCTTTCATCTGGAATTGCTGCTGGTTGTTGAAAAAAAACGAAACAGAGGCGGAAATCAGACCTGGTTGGAAGGAAATATCACAGCAATAACAGCAAGTCATGGAGAGAATCACTCGATCAGCATGAAAGCATCGACCAACCAGGAATTATCACAACGAAGCAAGAAGTTATTGAGAGAATGAAAAGAGAAAGTCGATCTTCCCATCAAGTCCTTGGTTTGAACCTTAGTTCGATGGAGTGAACCAAGCACTAGCAGAATCGCAAAGATCTTCAACCCAGACAGTAGCAATAGCAGTATATGAAAGCAACAAGAAGTTGCTAGTAGCAGCAACAACCTTCGATTCAAAAACAGCAACCAAAATTGATCGAACCCTAGTTCTTCTTCTTATAAGAACTAGGGTTTCACCAGTAGCAAGAGACCTTGGAACGACTCTCAAAACAGCTACTGGTTACAGCTCTGATACCATGTTACGAAACCAAGATCTATAACCAGTAACTTGAGAGAGTAAGAGAAGAGAGAAAGAGATTGAGAGAGAAGAAGAGAAGAGAGACTGCAAGAGGGAAGCAGCCGAATGTAACATCCAGTCCCCCCTACCATCAATATTTATTAACACCAAAAGTAGTACAATCAAACTAGGAAACCAAGTCCTTGTGCCACAAGCAAGATAAAATAGGAAGTCTATCATAATTAGTAAGTAGAGATCTATCATAACTAAGGAAATAAATAAACTAAAGCAAGAAAGTAAAACTCATCCATGATAGGGACACTCCCCATATCGTGGTACATATTTTAACACCGGCACCCGATGTTGCTACTTGCTTACCTCGGCACCCTGATGTTTCTACTTGGTCCCCGACAACCTGATGTCGATAAATGCTTATCCTCGCAACCTATTGTTGCTACTTGCTACCTATTACCTGCCTTCCTTGGGAAGTGTCTTTGATGCTACTGACTTTATGGTGTGGATGATTGGAATTCTCTTTGTGCTCTCTAGCGTCTACCACTATTACTCAAGGCCGGTGTTATGTTTAATTTTCTATTCTTGTTGGTCTAAGCTGGAAGTTTTCTTTTCATATATGTATACTCCAGCTTGAGGGGGAATGTTAAAATATGTACCACGATATGGGAAGTGTCCCTATCGTGGATGAGTTTTACCTTCCTACTATAGTTTATTTCTTTCCTTAGTTAGGATAGATCTCTACTTACTAATTAGGATAGACTTCCTATTTTATCTTGCTTGTCGCACAAGAACTTGGTTTCCTAGTTTGATTGTACTACTTTTGGTGTTAATAAATACTGATGGTAGGGGGGGACTGGACGTTACATTTGGCTGCTCCCCTCTTGCAGTCTCTCTTCTCTTCTTCTCTCTCAATCTCTCTCTCTTCTCTTACTCTCTTAAGTTTCTAGTTATAGATCTTGGTTTCGTAACATATTAAAATATGTACCATGATATAGGGAGTGTCCCTATCGTGGATGAGTTTTACCTTCCTGCTTTAGTTTATTTCTTTCCTTGGTTAGGATAGATATCTACTTACTAATTAGGATGGACTTCCTATTTTATCTTGCTTGTGGCACAAGGACTTGGTTTCCTAGTTTGATTGTACTACTTTTGGTGTTAATAAATATTGATCTAGGGGGGATTGTACACTCCCCATATCGTGGTACATATTTTAACAAAATATAAGAAGCATATGGAAAGAAAAAGTACAAAACAGTCATGAAGCATGTAATTGAGATGCCGTAGTACCATTGCCTTGTAGTGTATCTTTAAAATCTTGAAATCACCCTAAATCTTCACTCCTCTCAAGTCCAGTACCCCAAAAGAAAAAATGATGTTGAATATTCGTACTTTAAACTAGCATCAGCTATGGACATCGTGATGTTTGAATCAATGAAGAATTTCAAATACAAAACAAACACTACGTACCAGAAATGGCACATCGGTCAGCTGCATAGTGGGCACCTAATTATAATAAGGACCTCACATAATGCTTACAGACACAGAAGTGAGTTTGGTGCCAATGCAGCTAGTAATTGAAGCAAAAAAAGAAACAACTCAAAGCAATAGAATGGGTATGAGCAGCATAGTGCCACAAGACCCAAACGAAGTCGGGTTTAGGACAATGAAAACAGAGTAACAATTTATTTTCTTATAATAAATACAAGCAACACAATTTTCTTGATTAAATTATCCTTGCACTTTGTCCTCCCTGGCCTTCTACAAAAGTTTGATAAGGATTGCCAGGCAGACAATCAGACCACCTGACGTCGTGTTACAAAGATGAAACTTCCAAGTGGCCAATGAAGATAGTGTATTCTCTAGAATTCCTACGCAAGGTTCTTTGGCTTCCATTCATTCCTCCCCTAATGAATCTCCTTTGTTAATCAACTGACCAGAAACCATTGTTTTGCCCTAAACCCAAGTTTTTTTGCTAGATAGTTAAGCGAGGGCAGACATGGCGCAACGGTAAGGTTGCTCCATTATGACCCAGCAGTCGTGAGTTCGATTCAGTAAACAGCCTGCTAAGCAGGGGGTAAGCCTACGTCCATTACGACCCTCCTCAGACCCTGCAGTCGCAGGACCAACTGAGCTACCACCCCCTTGGGGTATCCAAGTAAGGTTTGGTTTGCCTTGGTGAACCGGATAATAGTAATCACCTTCTGACAATTCCCAACACCAATCCAGCTCCATTGCATTGGCGTTCTACTAAGTCCCTCATCTTTGAATTATACGGAATCAAGAAAGGTTAGCATGGCATGTTCTTTGTTTCCTTGATTTTCCCTATAACAAGTTGAATCAAGGGAAGGGAGATGGCGTAAATCCAAACATATCAGTTCTTTCTCCTCAGTGCTCTACACCATTAATGAACAAATTGTTCTGCACTTCGCTCTAGTATGTAATTTTATGTGATCACCAACCAACTATAATAATATCCTTAAAATGAACCAATTTCCAGAAGATCCAAATCCTAAAGGGAAACAGATAATAGAATCATATTATCTTGGGGGCAGCCAAACACAGAAGCTAGTTATCAATTTTATAAAGCATTTCTAAACAAGAACATTTGAAAGAACCCAAAAAAATAAAAATAAGAACAAGTAACAAATAACTGGAAAAGCTTAAAGAATAACTACCTGAACTGGGATGAGCATGAGCCATTACTCGTTCCAGAGTGGATTCATTCCCCTCCACCTCCCAAAGCGATCAGGGATTACGGAGAGAACTTGAAAAAGGAGCGGTAAGAAACGAGTTGTAAGTTTTTTCTATTGTATGGGTCCCATTTCAAAAGAGAAGAATGAGGGATAGAGTGACTCATATGTAAAATGATTTAAAAACAAACTCAATTTCTATAATAAGTTTTCTTTCACAATCTAATTCCCTTTATATCCCAATTCGATGACTTAAAGTGTGGTTCACCAACTGACTTTGAAATTACCTTTAAGTTTTTCTTTGATCAATCATGTATTTGTTAAGAAGGGCATTTTAGCTAAGTAAAAATAGGACACAACATATTTGTAACCTACCTGATCATAAACACAGTTTAAGGTAGGAGAGTATCAGTAAAGATAGGCCAGGTGTAGAGGGTGATTGCAATTGTCCCTTGAAGCTATGGTGATGTTTTAGAATCAATGAAAACTTGCGAATACAAAACAAACACCATGTACCCAGAAATGGCACACTGGTTCAGTCAGCATAGTGAGCACCTAATGATAATAATGACATAAAAAATTCTTACAGACACAGAAGTGAGCTCCGTGCCAATGCAGCTAGTAACTGATGCAAAAACACACAACTCAAAGCAATAGAATAGGAATGGGCAGCATAGTGCCACAAGACCCAAATGAAGTCAGGTTTAAGACAATGAAAACAGATGAGTGAAGTAACAAATGCTTTCTCACAATGAATACAAGCAACACAGTTTCTTGATTAAATTATCCTTGCGTTTCGTTAGCCTGGCCTTCTACAAAAGTTTGATATGGATTGCCATGGAGACAATCAGACCACCTGGTGGTGTGCTACATAGATGCAACTTCCAAGTGGCCAATGAAGATGGGGGTATTCTCTAGAATTCCTAAGCAAGGTTCTTTGGCTTCCATACATACCTCTCCTAATGAAGCTTCTATGCTAACTGACAGACAAGAAACCTTCTTTTTTGCCCTTCCCAAAGGGCTTTTTTTTCTTCTTTTTAGTTAGGTCCCAAAGAGAGTTGAACTCATGACCTCTTAATCGTGAGGTGTTGGTACTTACCAACTGAGCTACACCCCTTGGAGCACCCAAATAAGGTTTGATTTCCCTTGGTGAATCAGATAACAGGAATCACTTCCCTACAAATTCCCAACACCACTCCAGCTCAATCACAGTAGCGTCTACTCAGTTCCCCTACTTGGCATTATATGGAATACAGAGAACAGTAATCAACCTAGCATGTTCTTTGTTTCCGTTAAATTATAACAAGTTGAATCATGGGAAGAGAGTTGGTGTGAATCAAACATGGTAGTTCTTCAGATTATTAACCCCACACCTAATGAACAAATTGTTCTGCACTTCGCTCAAGTATGTATTACGCAATCACTAAGATATTATCCTTAAAATGATAATAAAAAATTATTCAAACCTACAACATTAAACCAATTTCCGGAAGAAGATGCAAATCCTAAATGTAAGAAGACAATAGAATCATATTATCTCAGAGGTAGCCGAACCGAGAAGTTAATCATCAATTTAAGAGAGTGTTTCTAAACGAAAACATTTGAAAGAACCCAAATAAGAAACAAAGCAGAAAACGCAAAACCCAGTATCCAAATAACAAATAACAGGAAAAGCTTAAAGAATAACATACTAGAACTGGGACGAGCTCGAGCCGTTACTCCCAAAGTCCTCAGGGATTATGGAGAGAACTTGAAAAGAAGAGAGAGAGAGAGAGGGAGATCACATTTCTGATTTCAAAGTCTCAAGTCTCTGACGGATTAATTTTTTGGCAACTGTGATGAGAATTAAATGTTTTTTTTTTTCTGATAAAAATGAAAATGAAATGAAACTGGTTAGTTGGGAAAGTGGGGTCAATTCTAACATGATTCAACCTATGTGATTCTAGGTTTAGTATGAGTTTGAGGGAGTAGTCAGGCCAAAGGTCTGAATATGCTTCGTCAGCAAATATATATATATATATATATATATAGATGTAGATAATGTGTTATGAATTTGTAAGGCTGGCACTAGACTTGCTGATCCCAATGGGTTTTCAATGGTTTGGATTAGGGATGTATGTGTGTTAAGGAAGCCCTTACCCTATCTCAAGCCGGCACCTAATTTTTTTTTTTTTTAAGGGTTTGGGTGGAAAATAATCCTCTGTTTTTCTTATCCCTGTGTTTTCCTTGTTTTGCTACCTGCAGAACACGACACGTGGACAACTTTAAGATCAACGCACCGGATGTAATAATCCTCACCCAACCTTGACCGTTGGATCCTCTGTTGTCCACGTGTCGTGTTCTGCAGGTAGTAAAACAAGGAAAAACAGGGATGAGAAAAACAGAGGATTTTGATCCGGTTTGGGTTGGGTTTTACATTCCATATGTGGGTCTAGTTTAAAAATGTTAAAACATTATGGTTGAATCATATCCTTTTAATTATAATATTTTCTTAAGATGTTATCGGTGCAATATTAAATCAAATTATATAATAAAGTTTGTCGTGATTTAAAATGTTATATGAATGATCATGATCTAAATAAAAAGATATGATGTTGAATCATATTTTTTCAACTGAAATCTTTTTTATAGATGTAAGATCTTGGGGCATTTTGATCATTGCATCATCATAAGTTAATACCTTCCTAAAACCCTTTGTGTTTGATAGCTTAATATAGCTTCTAAATTTATTTTTTTTTTTTTTTATAAAAAACTTTTAAAACGTTAGCTACCTTACATGTAGTTTTTTTTTAAACATTAGGTACCTCTCTTCTTTTTTCGGAACAGAACGTCAGGCACCTCATGTATAAAGAAAATAGATAGAACATAGATAACATGAACATATATGTCCATTGAATTTGGGTATTAAGCATGATTCAATGGGTATTAAGCATGCCAAGTTGCTATGTCACAATCATAATTAGCCATGATTTATCAAAAAAAAAACAAAAAAAAAGCATAATTAGCTGCGTTGGAAACCCATAAAGATTGAACAAATGAATTACATTCAAGCTCTATATAATCTAAACCAGAAATCTTTGACTTTATTTTGATGGGTGAAGCTATGACTTTGAGAAGCTATCTCAAATTGCTTTGAGTAGCTTATGGTGGATATTGGAGAAGGATGTGAGGATCTACACTCTTATATTATAGAATCGACTATGTGCCTCTATCCATCCAGCTTGTAAGAAGACATAACTCATTTATCCACATACTTTCTTAATTCTAAGTTCCAATATTTTACTAGGGAGCTGATCACTGAGTAGGCACTGTTGGTGTGTATAATAATATGACGAAATTTCACTTCATGGTTAATGGAACCTATAATCTGACATCTACGAATTATTCATGTATCAACAGATATATAACAATCTATCAGAAAAAAAAAAACCAAACCAAGAAAAGGGTTATTATTGTTACCAACCCTATGACACTTTTCGAATATGTCTAAATCTCAAGCAGAGGCAGGTCAAGGTCCAATCGAAATGTACCATCAATACCAACAATATGGTGGAATCAACCAAATTGGAATACCTTGTAACTTCTATATATTTCACATCACAATAAGGACCCATGTGGGATCTTCTCAAGAATATTATATTATAATTTAATAATAAATTTATTTAATATAAGATATATAGCACGCAACAAAAAGATTAGAGAAAACCCCGCTTTAATACCATGTAAATATCTAACCTAAATGCTCTAATTATATTGAGTGGAGGAACCCACAGGTATTTGAGGGGACAAAAAGTTTATAAGCACTGATGTGAGATTATTGCCCACCACCCCCCATCCCGCCAAAAAAAAAAGAAAAAAAAAACCGGAATGGAACCAGAATTGAAATCGAAATTGGGGTTGACTGATTTTGATCCGAATTAATTGATTTTGCCAATCCAATCTTAAATCCTATAACCCCGTGGACTGAAGCAAAAATTGGATTACAGAGGTGCCAATCAGCCTTAGAAGCAGAACTCTGGAGAGGAGTCTTGGAAGCCTTGCAAAACATTAAGAAAAGGAGGCCTGAAATGTGTTTATTGTCACATACCTGGTACCTGTGTTAGAGTTGAAGTTACTTAATGTCAATAATTATGAGGGATAAGCGTGGAGATTGTTCAATTTACTGTTTGATGCTTTTCACATACTCAACTTGTTATATGGTTGTGCTATTATTTATGTTTGCTGGGGGTTCATCATCCTAGCCCACTAGCTGAATGTTAGTTTAGACTTGGTGGTTAAAGAGGCTTCACCATCTTCAACTACCTTCCATTTGATGTTGAGTTACATAGACTTAAGTGTAGCCTCTTCACTTGCCACCTGAATGCATTTACAGCATTTTATAATTTGGTGTAGATAACATATTGAAAAAAAATCTCCATTCAGCCAATGCACTGAATGTATTTTAACATGATTATTTCAAATTTTTTTTTTTTTACTTATTTTCTCTTTTCTTCGCTAACCATGTGGGCTCCACATACGTGGACTCTATGTGGATGCCGTTCCTTCCACCACTATTGGTGTGGCATGATAGATTCTCTTTACATTGGCAATGTGAGGAACGCTTTTCAACAAAATAGATAAAACTACTAATCTCATGGTGACTATGATAATACACAAGCCAATCACAAAAGTTTCGAGTTCGGCCAATTTGATCCAATTTCTTATTGATTTGTAATCGTGTCACTATTTGGTTTGGTCCAATTAGATTCGATTTTACATGCATACAGAAGGAAATGGAAAACCATTATCGCTTTTTTTTTTTTTTTTTTTTTTTTTTTTTTTTTTATATATATTTTTATCGAGTTTGGTCCAGTTTTGTTTTCAGTCGATTTATTCACTATTTTAGTTTCATTTTACTTTCTACGTATACCATAAAACAAATCGAAACAAATTGATAATGGTTTGATTTGATTCGATCCAGGCTAAAGAAATTAGTTTTGGTTGATCCGACCAATTCAAGCTGAAGTTTAACACCTTTATAGGGTTTCTCTCTCATAGGATTCCTAAGGAGTTCAAACAGGATAGTTAGGGAGACACAAAAGTTGTGGCCGGTCTCTAACAAAACCCAAGTGTGGGCTTAGTTAGAACCCTAGCTAGAATGCTATATGGGATTTATGTAGCTGACATGTAGTTTTATGAAAAATTCAAGAAAAAATCATTAGTTTTTTATTTGAGAATTAAACCTACATTAAAAACCTGGAATCAGGATCTGAATCAGTCTTCGTTGATATCAAATAAAAATCAATCAAGAGCGATGAAAAATTGATCAGAATTGGTCCTATTAAGCTCTAACCCTACTTTACTAATTTTAATATGATCTTGATTCTTACGCACTAAGCTGAATTTGTTATGTCAACTGGTATAGTTTCGGCAGCGAATAGATATCGAAATCGTATCAGATCAAAAATGCCAAAATCATTCGAAATCTCTTTCAATTTTTAAACAGTCGATTTTTATATCGATACCAAATTGACACCCTGCTAGCTACTCCTAATCAGATTAAGAAGTCATAATTTTTCTTCTAAAAGCAAATTTAATTTAAAATTAACTTTTTTTTTGTTGGTAAAAATTTAAAATTAACGACGTGTTGTTATTATTGTAATAATGGCCGGCACCGCACCATAAACGTAAAAGAGAAGTAAAAAACGGAAGAGGAAATATATTGAATAAAGAAAGACAAAACATTTTCCCTCTTCTTCTGTTTGTCGCATGAGAGAGAGTCTCTGTCTCTGAGAGCTTTGGAGATGAATTTTCATGGCAAATTTTACAAAGAAGAAGAAGAAAGAGGAATTCCTTCTCATTTCTATTTGATTCTTCTCCATATTGGTATTGGGTTTCGAAGAAAATGAAAGTGATATATGATTTGATTGATTCCCTCTGAAATTTGAAAGTTTTGTCCTCATTTCGCCTTTCTTTACTTCATTTCTTGTGTTTTGTTCATTAGGGTTCCGTTCCATTGAGTTTCTGCTTCATTTTCGTAGAATATATTTATAAAACAGGTTAAGTGTGGTGGGAGACCGGTTTGCGTAATTTGTAACTGTTTCTGCGTTGGATAAGGAAGTTGAATGACCCTTTTGTGAGATGGTTCAAATTTCTTCTACAAATTTTCTTTTCGGTTCTCCTTTCTAATTGGGTTTTGTTTTTTTTCTTTTCTTTTCTCTATTGGTTTCATCGATTTTTGTTTGGTTTATGATCTGCTGTATCCGCGAAGTGCTGTTTAGTTGGTATTGCATTGATGAACCACTGAGTTGAGATTGAGACTGTTTCCCTCCTCTATGGTTTCGTTGGTACTGCTAGTTTTTAGTTTGAAACGGTGGATGTTGATGCAAATGTTGCTGTGTAGGAGAGTAGAAGTGCTTGTTGATTGTTGAAGCAGACCAAATTCTCATTGGATCTGTAAGGATTTTGAATTAATTCTGTTGGCAAAAGTCTCTGTGTTTTTCACTGAATCTGGAGTTATATGGTTGATTGGTGGGGGAGTTTGGTTTGATGGTCCATATTTTGTTTGAGAATGTGTTGGCAGGTTTGTTTGGTCATGGGATTCTGTTAATTTTTAGTTAATGAGTTGTAAAAATGCCAGTTTTGAAGGATTATTAGTAGGGTTTCTCCGTTTCTGGATATCCGTGACTGGTTACAGTTTTCTAAAGGGTTTCTAAGGATGAGGAGAACCAAAATAGATCCTGCTGGTGGGAAGAGGTTAAAATTGCCTCATATTTTGCTGGCTGTATCAGTTTTGTACTTGGTTTTTATAGCCTTCAAGTTCCCTCAGTTCTTAGAGATTGCTTCTGTGTTCAGTGGGGATGACAGTTTTGTTGGTCTGGATGGATCAGCAGTGGGTGAGGAAGATTGGGATACCAGCAAACCCTTCTTTAGTTCTGTTTACAAGGATACTTTTCATAGAAAATTGGAAGATAATGAGTACGTGAATGCACCACTAATGCCTCGTAAGGAACCATTCCAAGATGAGACCGGAAATTCTCCACCTGTCAAGCCACGTCAGCTGCACTATGGTCGGATAACGGGTGATGTTTTGAGGCAAATGAATAAGACAATGGGTCAGTCTCTGCTGGAGAGAATGGCTGATGAGGCATGGACTCTAGGACAGAAAGCATGGGCAGAAGTAGAAAAAATGGATCCCAAAGAAGCTAATCCAGGTTCTGTACTTGAGGGGACACCAGAGTTATGTCCTTCATCTATATCACTAGATGGAGAAGAACTTGAGAGGGGGGACAATGTTATGTTTCTTCCTTGTGGTCTTGCAGCAGGTTCTTCAATAACAGTGGTGGGGACACCCCATGCTGCTCATCAGGAGATTGTACCTCAGCTTTCAAGATCAAGACGTAGGGATTCTAAGGTTTGGGTTTCGCAATTTATGGTCGAATTGCAAGGGCTCAAGGCAGTGGATGGGGAGGATCCACCAAAAATTCTGCATTTGAATCCGCGGTTGAAAGGAGACTGGAGCCATTGGCCAGTCATTGAACACAATACATGCTATAGGATGCATTGGGGTGTGGCTCAAAGATGTAATGGTTTATCATCAGGCAACATTGATGATATGTTGGGTAAGTTCTTATCTTGCTACTTTCAGTTTATCTTATTTATAACAGAAACTGTTGGCTAAGTATGCTACCACTGAAGTCATTAAGAATCTATATGTGAGTTTGTAAAAGAAAAATCTTAATCATAAGGTATAGAGGTGTGTACTATGAAGGAAATATGTATCCCGTGGATTGGGATAATTGGAGGTACTATGTGAAGTAAATCTCAGGACCTTTTGTTTAGGTATATGATTTCCAAAATATTACTGGACAAGTATAGGGGAGCAAATTATTTGCTCCATGACTAGAGATATAAAAAATAATTTAAAAGGATCATGATGCCATTTTGTAGGCCATTATCTCCTTGTTATGCCAATGCTGATGTGGAGCATTGTCAATGCCTTGTGCACAGGGGTTCCTGTTAGGATTAGGTCTTGAAAATAGTTAGTGGTGTCTGTGCAATCATTCTTCTTGGATGCTACCAAAAAAGTAATGACAGCATGAAGGGGAATACTTGTGGTTTTGATGAGAAGATCAAAGTTAAATGCTATTTCATTTTGTGCTTTTTATGTGCTAAAGGCACAACATGAGGAAATATGCATTGATTATTGAGTAATTTCTAAACAAGAACTAAGCCATACTCAGATATAAGTATCCTATTGAAATGAAGAAAGAAAAACTAAAATAACACATGCCTGGATTTCTACACATACATAAGAGATAGTGGACAGTCTTAAAAATATTAATATCATGTAATTGCCTTATTACAGATTTACAGGCACGAGAAGAATGATTGCACAAGATTACGGGTTTATATTTTTTAATTCCATTCATGGCATATGGTTGTCTTTGACATTGAGTTATCTGAGTTAGTGGTGATGCACCAAAGGAAAAAGGCCTGATTTTCTGTCCAGCCGTGTTTACAGCTACTTTCTTTTGTTTGTTGGTCTGTAGATTATAGTATGAACAGGTTTATTGGGTTGAACTATTGAGGAATCTAGCAGTTTCAATTAGTTGATTTTTTTTGATAACTTTCCTAATGAAGGGGGGCTGGGGGGTGGATGGGGGAGGAGGGATGAAAAGACATCACCATGTAAAGACCACAAACATAGTTCATACATACAACTTCAGCTAACCAACATTCATGGTTGAAATATGATTAGTATGGGCCAAAATTACTTATGCATGGGGTGTTAGTTTGGGTTGTCTTCTTTATTTTTTCTGTTACCTATTTAATCTTTAGAAGTAGTAGGAGTTTGGGTCTAGAATTATTGGGATTTGAAGCTTGGGAAAACTATATATAGAGATGTGGTTAAACCTAAACCATTGGTTATTATATGGAGTTATGTTAGAGAAAACACCAAAGAAAAACAAAGAAAAGCAAAATAGATTCAGGCAAGACACAGAGATTTAATGAGATTCACACACCGATGTGGTGTGCTACGTCCTATCGGCCCAACCCCTCTACTACCTTCACAAACCTAAAAAAAAATCCCATTCGGGGCACCACCAAAATATGTTAGAGCGGGTCAATCTTCGAAATGGGTCAAAATTCGAGACAAACATAGCAAGTTATGTTTAGCTAATGGAGTATTCTTAATGCAATATGAAAATTTAGATTATGGACCTCAGAGGAAGTAGGCCCAACGATCAATTTTGTGATCAGATCTAAGATAAAGGAAGCAATTGCGTTATTAAGTGAAGAAATCAGATTGTTGGAAGGGGAGTGAAAGAGATTAGATTGATCTTTTTGGGAAGGATAATAGATAAAAATTGTGGAAGAAGAAGGAGAAGAGAACATAAGAGAAGAGAAGAAATCAGGTATGGAATAACAATCCCATTGCACTTCTCAACAACACTAAAACTCTTAAAAAAAAAACTCTTCTTTATGCAAATCATCTCTAATTGATTGGGAGGGGGTGTATGATATACATAAATATTTTCTAAAATTCTTAAGTTGACTCATAGAAAGACTTCTAATCGAACTCACACATTCATAAAGTAAATAACTCAAAATAGAACTCTATCGAGCTATTAATTATTCTAATTTAATTCAAACACTTAAATTAATTACTAAACCTGTATACTAAATTTATCCCTACCAAGGTTGTCAAGGCATCGCCTAGGCATCCAGGCGGCTCAACTTGGACTGGCGCCTTGTTGGTGTCGCCTTAATTTTTTACCCTTTTCCATCACCTTGGGTCTCCTTGCGCATCGAGAACTATGATCCCCACTTTGCAGGCTTATAAATTTGGCCCATTACAATAAAACCCCCCAAAATAAAAGAGCCCAATCTATAATATAACTACCAAAGGTTAATTTCAGTTTATTGGACTGCCACCAGCGCCTTATGTGCCTCCCAAGCTTGCGCATAGACCTCTCTGTAGGATTAATGTCTAATGCAACTGCATCAATTCTTCCTTGGTTAAAAAAAAAAAAACTTGTTTTCAAGTTTCGTAAAATGGGAGGATCTCCAACACACGAACAACATCACCCTCCTTGATTCTAGTGAAGGTGACGATTAGACCACGATCCAACGGTACAAAATCTTCGGCAATGTGGAAGATAATGTGGAAGCACAAATTCAACTAGTTTGATGAAAAGATCAACCAATTTATGCTCTTCTATGGGTGATTCTTCAATGAGAACTTGAGCCACTATGTCTTCCATCGTCAGTGATTCGTCGTCTTGTTTTATCCATTGTTCAATGACTAAGATCAACTTATCAAATGAAGATCCCATATATTGGATATGATCAACGTCTGGTTCTTAAATTCTTTATGTTATCACTGAGTTTTTTCAATATGAAGTTGATGGCAGATAGCAAACAAGAGGGTAAGATCCTTGGTATTAACGACTGGGTTTGGCTTTGATACCAATTAATGTAATATTAAAATCCAGATTATGGGTCTCAGATGTAAGTAAGCCCATTGATCAAATCTATGATCAGACTTTAGATAAAAGGAAGCAACTGCATTGTCAAGGAAAGAAATCAGATCGATGGAAGGGGAGGGAAAAGAGTTGAGAATGAGCTTCTTGGGAAGAAGAATATATAACAGAGGGTGTACTACATATATAAAGACCTTCAA
>NW_024868245.1:120064-134942 GCF_013358625.1 Macadamia integrifolia
ATTGACTCATAAAAGGACTTCTAATCACACTCACACACTCAATAAAGTAAATAAATTCAAAAAAGAACTCTATCTAGATATTAAGTATTCTAATCTAACTCAATCACTTAACTACTAATTCAGTGTAGTCGTGTACTAACTTTATCCCCACTTTATGGGCTTATAAATGAGGCCAATTACAATGCAACCTAAAAAAATAAAAGGCCCAACCTATAATATAACCCCAAAGTTCAATTTTAGCCATCTGGTCTATCACTAACTCCTTATGGGACCCTCAAGCTTGTGCATTGTCTTCTATATGAGATTAATGTCTAATGCAAATGCATCAGTTCTGTTCAGCCATGTCAATCTGTACTGTAGAGGATGGGTTTGCTCATGTTATGGGTGGATCCTTTGAGCTTTTCTATTTCTTCCCTTTTCCTTTTATATCTTATCGTTATTGAGTTTTTGCTTCCATTTTTAATTATTTTCCTGCTTATGTAGCAATCTTCTTGTGCATCTTAGTGGCTTTTGTCGATTAAATTTTATTCTTGATCCAACTAGTCATTCATCTAGATTCCCAATTTTTCACATCAGCTGATCACCATTGTAGCCACCCATTCGACTGATTGTTTCTTAGCCATAGAAACTAGCTTTTTCTCTGCTAACTCATCCACCATCCAGCAGCACCTCCTGTATATCAAGAGAAATCAAACCTTTTTGAACCTTATCCATGGATTAAACCCTACGAGTCACCAATTTTAAATCTAGTTGATTTCAGTAGTTTTCTCTAGTTTCTTTCTTGTTCTCTAAATCAAAATTTTGTTACAATGCATTCCCACTGTTTCTCTGTAGTTCTCCAGATAAAAACCCTATCATATTGCATTCCTTTTCATGGCTTGCCTTCCGGCTTTCCTTCTCACACCCTAAGCTTCATTGAATGTATTATACCATTTGGTTTTAGAGTTTGTCAGAAAAATCTTATATTCCTGCATTATGTAAAAGGTGATTTGATAGCTATCTTCTGGCTGGAACGGTCCCTGAAGATTCACCTTATAGGGTGGTTTAGATCACTCTCTATCCAGAAAAATCTCATTCTATTGGGGAACATGATTAGCGACACCTCGGTCAATGAATGTGCTAAAGTAGGGGCTGCGTGGGATTTCATGTATTCAGATCCCTTTCCAGCTCTGTAGAGATTAACTGGTCCATGCTTTGGGATGCGATATAGATGATATACTTGAAGGTCAAATGTCATGTTATTGCTTTTTCTCCCAGCATTTGGTTGTTTTGATTATATCCTCCAGCATGCAGGTGTATTCTTTAATTGAGTAAAAATTTGTTACTCATACAAGTCAAAAATTAGAAAGCAAGTCATCTTTTCTTTTTCTTTTTTAAAGTAAATATAATAAGTTTCATTTGGATAGTGCAGAACTGTTCATGAGTTGGAAATTTTTTGTTTCCCATGAATGGTAAAGAAATTGCATCTATAGGATAAACAAGAAAGACTACAACAAACCCCAAGGGGGGTAACTCAGTTGGCGATACCAACACCTCACAATTAAGAAGTCATGAGTTCAACTCTACTTGGGGCCTAACCTATCCCCCCACACCCACCCTGGAAAAAAAAGAAAAAGAAAAAAAAGAGAATACTACAAGAAGCCAAAGCCCCCAATAGGCTAGTGGAGAATCCGTGTGAGATTGCACTAGAATAGACGAGGTGCTGCTCAAATAAAATAGACAATTATCAGTATGGTAATTCACGTGTCATTTTGTTAGCCTGATCTTTCACCTCCGAGGTGAGGACGTCAGCTTCTCTATTTAACAAATAGTACTTGATTTGAAAACAAGACATTTAATCATAAATGTTTGAATTCATCGATTTTTCTTGTTTGGGCTTGACTTTAGGAAGTTATGGTAAGATCTTGGAGATCACTCAAGACATTACATATCCTTGCACTTTAAGCAGATCCTCATAAAGTTCCAGATGGTTCCAGAAATTCACATGGGAATGTGGGATCCATGTCAAATGTGGTTTAGTTGTACCTGGGCATTAGTGTAAGGCTGGATCACGAAGGACTAACCTTATGTAGGATCTTAAACACGATCAATCAATCTCAAATTCAAGTAACAAATCACAGCAACCAACCATAACCAAATCTGACATGACTGAATAGATTATCAGAATATAGAAATTACAATATCTCAAAGAACAAAAGAAAAGAAGAAGAAGAGGTATGGAAGTGGGATAGGGTAGTCTCCCTCAGACTCGGGTCTCTTACCCACGACCTCTCACCGCCACTGCATCTCACAGCCACTGCCTCTCACAGCGTCCAAGCCAAAGACCTCTTTTTTCTTAACTTCATCGTGTGGGACTCTCTAAGAGTCTATCGCAATATATAGGCATGAATTACTTGCTTCCCAAGAAAGTAGAAAAATAGTAAAAAACTGAAAAAGGGAAACTATCTCTTGTCCTTGTGATGCAGATTATTCACCAAACTAGGCTTATTTTATTAGGAGTAAGCCTAGGGTTGGGTTCCATACATGTTGGGCATTTGATCCCATGTGTTTTGAGTGTAATAGGCCACTTTTATGGGCCCAAAAAGGGGGGGCTCTAAGGTTGCATATGAGATTACTAGTTTGTTTCCTTTTTAGTTAGGTTTGTTTGAGTTATATTCGTTTCCTTAGGAGTCAAGTCATTAGTAGTTAGTTTCCTTTTTCAACTAGTTTCTAATTTCAGTTTTTAGTAACTATTGTATTAGAAGAATATTTGGTTTCCTTTTTTAGGAACCTTCTATTTTGTAATTCCCTCCCCCATCAATATTATAAATAAAGAGAAGGAGGCTCCTAAAGGAAGAATGATTTTGATAAATAAATTAATGGCTGCTGCTATTGTCTTCTCCATTGAGATTTGTCTTGTGTTTGATCAAGGCTGATGGAATTGGTGTTTGATCCAATTGACTCTTTGCGGTGTGAAGCCCAAGAGGTTCCTTCAAGCTATCTCTCTCATATTTTCTAAAGTATTGAAGGAGTTAAATTGCTGGTCTGCATTACAGGTATTAGATCTGATTTTTCTTAATCTCTAGTTCTGGAATTTCCAGATCTGCTCCCATCGCCCCTTCACTGATCTGAACATTCTGCCATCTGATGACTCTCACAATCTGGTCCAGTGTTATACCCATGGAAAGGATGGTTCGATCCAGTTTTTAGACCAATCAGACCTGGAATTTATCGATTAAGTGTGATCTCCCTATTCTGGTCGATTTCTGTTGACCCAGTTTTCCTACCCAGAATTTGAATCGGCTGGTTTGTAAGTTTGCTTAGTATTTTGGGCTTGGTTCCCTTATTGACTCAGTTCAATTATTGAGGCTTTAGGTCATTAATTCCCTGGTTACTAACCAGATTACAGACCTATTAGCTTACTGAGATCGATTGCCTATATCCTTGATTATTTATTTCAGCTTTGTTACTATTCTGTCAAGTGAATTATTTGGTGATCAATTGGTTGTTCTTCGAGAGTATCCTGCTGTTTTGGGACTAGGTTGGTTTGCCAATTCTAGTTCTACATTACCTTGGACAAGTTATGCAAAAGAGGAAAGATATAAAAAGGAAACTAATACAAAGTATCAAACTAAGGAAAGAAATAAACTGAAAAAGGGAAGTCAAGAAAAAGGGAACAAAATCCAACAAAGTCTTCACTCTTCTAGAACTTCCCAAATCCATTCCTCTTGCTGTCATGCTGTCCAAGGCTTGACTAAAGACCAAAAAGCTTCCAAATAACTTCTTACTCGTGGTACTGTTCACGTGAACAGTAACTCATGAACAATACTCTCTCTCTCTCTCTTTTTTTTTTTTTTAATATTCTGGTCCTTCATGCTTTGATTTTGATGAATTGAAAGAAAATATGGAAGTGTTTAGGGATTATGTCTGTCAATGGTGTAGGTAGTGAGCTTTTCGGTAGATTTGAAATACTAGAAGGCTCTAAAGTATAGACAATATAGTTGTGGCTGAGTTCCCTAAGATTTAGGTCAAACTTAGTGGGTGCAATGCAATCCAAATTCACTCTCAACCTTGAACCAAATCAGGCGGCATTGGCTGGCTCAGGCTCATTTTGATTCAAAATATATCGATTTCCTTCCCCAAGACACTCCTGTTGCACCCTAATAAAAAAAGATACCATTTGGACCTATAATTCCATACCTAGCAAATATACCTAGACATTTGTTGTTCCATCATTTACCTTGTTATCCCAATGATTTTACATTTTTTGTATAGATTTAGTTAAAAATAAATGTAAAAAAGTAAATAATTTTGCTTACTATTGGCTATACGCTATTGATACATAATGCAAAACACGCATGCCATGTGAAAACGTTGGGGAACATGATCTCTCAAGCCAATATATGGATACGTATCTCTGGAAAAATAATTTTTTTTTAGCTGAACCCTTTGCAAGACATAGATTAGTTCTTTCATTTGGAGCTCATCTGGATCTTGTGAGCTGCCTACTTGCTCATCTGGACTTGGGAGATTGCCCCAAGGCGGGGTTGGCTTTTGATTCGGTTTAGGCTCCAAGTTGGGGATGCTTTTATTTGGTGCACCACCTGGTGGTGTTGGCTTTTGATTGAGTTTAGGCTCCAAGTTGGTGATGCTTTTAGCTGGTGCACCACCTTCCTTTCTGGCGTTCTGGTTGACTATTCCATATCCCAATAACTGCACCAGGCATATGGTATAATTTGGAAGGCGGTGAATTTTTGCTCCTTTCTCAGATATATTACGGAAATCTTGAAGCTGCTATATTTTCTTTGAGTTTCACCCATATTTCTGGAACTTATTGTTGAACAGTTGATGGATTTGGGAGATGTGAGAGATGGATGCGGAGTGATATTGCAGATACAAAAGAGTCCAAGACTTCTTCTTGGTTCAAGCGATTCATAGGACGTAAACAAAAGCCAGAAGTTACCTGGCCTTTTCCTTTTGCAGAGGGTAGAATGTTTATCCTGACTATTCGAGCTGGCGTGGAAGGATATCACCTCAATGTTGGTGGCCGCCATGTGTCTTCATTCCCTTATCGAATGGTATGTAACTGTGTTATCCTGAAGTGCTTTATATGAAAAATACCACTAATGTTAGGGTCAGAAGATGGTATTAACTTTTTTTCTTCAGTTTTCCAAACAAGTGTCACCTTGGTGCTTGTGAGATGTTTTCATTGATCATGTACTGTCCAGGAGATTCCCTAGGACATGGCTGACAAATCAAGTAATCTGAACCTTCTGGCCTTTCTCATTCCTTATGATGGCCAAATTATTATGGGGAATGGTCAAGAAAAATCCGACTCCAATGAATAATAGCAACAGATCTGGTGAATATTTACCCAGAGCCATCAGATGCTGATGTGCTTATTTTATGTGGTGCAACTAAAAATGATGTATTCCTGTTGTTGTTTTACCATAACATACATTTTCATTTAATTCTGTGGCACTTTCACCTGTCCTTTCCTATCTGTTCTGTGTTATCAGTTTTCAAATATGTTTTAATCATCAATTACTCCATTTTTTTTTTTTCACCGTTGATGGTTATGTTCTTCGTAAGCTTTTCTTCTTATGCTGAAATGGAAGTGAAATTGCTCTTCTGATGATCATGCTTTCTCTTTCTTCAGGGGTTTACTCTTGAAGATGCAACAGGATTAGAAATTAAAGGTGATGTGGAAGTTCATTCAGTGTATGCAACTTCTCTTCCTAAATCTCATCCAAGTTTCTCCCTCCAGCAAGTATTGGACATGTCAGAGCAGTGGAAGGCCCATCCTTTGCCCAAAATTCCCGTACGACTTTTTATTGGGATTCTTTCTGCTTCAAATCACTTTGCAGAGCGCATGGCAGTTAGAAAAACCTGGATGCAATCATCTGACATCAAGTCCTCTAATGCAGTGGCTCGTTTCTTTGTAGCATTGGTAAGCTTTATTTGTTATTTTTCTGAGAGATTCGTGATTGTTTGTGCTAAGAAAGACATTAATTGAAGTTAATTCATTGGATTAGATATCTGGGCTTTAAACATGGTATCATGATATTCTTCCTATATAGGAAATTTCCTAGTTAGACCAGTGAACATTGTTTTTTCTGTCCATGTTTATCATATCTTTGACTGGTGCTAGCCCATTCAAGACATCTGTCTGGTGGGTAGCATAGGAGTCCTCTTCTACACTTTATTGCAGAACATTACTTTTGTTTTTTGACTGTTTCATTGTGGATTGTCTCTTGGTAAAGCTAGAGAAGAAGCAACTTCTATCACTAGATTGCTTTTGGGAGGGTAGGCATGGTCTTATGAGCCCCTTAATTTTAAGTGGCTCATTAATTTTAAATGTTTCTATGGTAAATGAAGCAAAATGTAACTGTTTATTGGTTTCAGGGGGTGGGGCGGGGGGGTTGGGAGAGCATTGTGGAAAAAGTGTCCTCAGTTTTTGCAGGTGATCTTTGGCTCTAAAAGTATTTTGGTTGTTCTGTTGCTAATAGGGGCAGGGCTTGGGGTCAGAAGGCAAGGGCAACAAAATGGAGTCAGTTTTTCTTTGAGGCCATCTTCGTGATATAATTTTTCCCTCCATGTAAAGCCATAACTAGACAATACAAATCCCTTCATGACACAAATCACCAAAGCACTCAGAAGTTTCAAAAACCTATTTTGTTTAGAACAAATCAATGGAAGTAGTTCAAGATTCAGTTGTAGTTTTCTTTCATCTATATATGGATGAATTATGGCCAGATTTTCGGTCGAACTTTTGTACTCTTCTAACTGAGTGAACCCTTCATTTGGCCCTAGGAGGTTGATGAATACATGTGTGAATTTGAATATCCTTGTCTATTATGTCTTCTTCCTTTTCATAGAATTCGTTCTCAACCTCCTAGGCTCAGATGAGGTCCCAATAGAAGTTTGGAAGGGCGTAGGATTATGTGAGGTATCTTAGTTAACCAATTTGTTTAACAAGATTATTAGCACAAAGAAAATGCCAGATGATGGAGGAGAAGCATAGTAGTTCCGATCTACAAAAATAAAGGTGATGTTCAGAGCTGCAATAGCTTTAGAGGCATAAAACTAAGGAGAAAGGAGTCATACTATGAAATTATGGGAGAAGGTTATTGAGGCCCACCTGAGAAGAGAAACTATGATCTCGAAGAACCAATTTGGTTTTATGCTGGGTAGATCCACAACAAAAGCTTTACCTACCGAGGAAGCTCAGGGAAAGATTTGGAACTTGCAAGTAGGATCTCCATATGGTATTTATTGACCTAAAAAAAGCCTATGACAGAGTCCCAAGAGAGTTAATCTCACATTTACTAGAGAAGAGAAGGTGTTGGGGATTCACCCACCTCCTGAATTGGTTTTGATGAAAACAAACAAATGGAGTAATTTGATAATATGATTGTTAAAATGATGTGTGTTAGAGTAGCAATCACATGGCAATTAGTGTACAACAATTGATGCTCAATGCAAGTGGTAAAGATAAGTTGAAGGAATTGCAAGAGTTGTGAAGGCCAAAGACAAGTTGAAGGAATCGTAAAGAGTTGTGAAGGCTGGAGACATTGAAGCGAGAAGTTGCAAAGAAGATTGCACTGATGATCCTTAGTATAGGATAGTGTGAGCACTTGCACTGCATTTCATAAGCATGCATTATAGAAGTGGTCACACAATCTAATTGCCTTAGAAAGACCTTAAGTGTTATCATTTATATGTCTCAAATTTGGGAATAAACAAAGTAAGAAGTCCAAAATACTTGATTTCAAAAGATCAAAGTGAAAAACAAGTTGGTACATAAGCAAGGCGCGAATTTCGGTCCGAAATCAGACCATCAGGATCTTACGGGACTGAGCTTCCGGTCGACTGGATCACACCCTCGGACAGGGTCTAAAAACAGTGGCTAACTGGTTCGAACCAGATGTTGACCGGAAGTCCTCCAGACTGAGCAGCCAGTCGAGCTCAATGTCTCTACGGTTACTTTTTACACTGCTATATTTCCGGTCGACCAGATGGCTGCTCAAGTTGACTTGAAGAGCTAATTTTTGTCCATTAATGATTAAATTAATCACCTATTTTGGCACACTAATCATTCTTATGAATTCCTTTAATAAGCTTCATTAATGACACACTACTGTTATCAGTCAGAAGCATTTAATTGAGCAATCAAGTCAAGAAAGGTTACTTTGCTATTGAGTTCGAGTTTTAACTCTCTTACATGCATATTAAGGAGAACTCAAGCTTTCCTGAAGTCTTCTTTATTTTTCTATTTGCAAGTCCAACCCGAAGAAGACTTAAGGTGCAATCGCTTTCATTTTTGCATGCTACACATAGGTAATATCTTTCCTTCTCATTTTTCAATTGTTTTTTATTTTGCCCAAGAGCAGTAGAAACTCTAGAATTGTGTTGTTTACACATTGCTTTAATTGAACTTAAATTAGTGTGTAAGTTTTTCTCTACTTTAGGGGATTTGTAAGGATCCTGTCATCTTGTAAAGAGATTGTATGGATCCTCTTATCCTTAAGAGAGTTTGCAAAAATGTGATTTTCCCCCACCCACCATATTGAAAGGGAAAAACTAGTAGATATCTCTCAAGGGGATCTTGAGGGGAGTAGATGTAGACTCGTTTGAGTTGAACCCCTATAAATCTTGTGTGTCACTTTGTGTGACTTTAATTATTAATTATTTTATTCCACATCATTTTCACACAATTGGGTAACATGATGGATAACAATATGGTGAAAATTGTGGAGAGAGAGAGAAACGCAAAGTGACTATTTTAGATATCTGGGGTCAGCCATAAATAAAAAATGTGACATAAAGGATGATGTTTCACATAGAATTAAAGTGGGATGGATGAAGTGGAGAGTTGCTTTTGGAATGTCGTGCAACCGTATTCCTTTAAAACTTAAAGGAAAATTCTATAGGACTGTTGTGTGACTGTCTTTGATGTATGGGACAGAATGTTGTGCAGTTAATAAGTGTCATATAGATAAACTATTTGTAACAGAGATGAGGATGTTAAGATGGATGTGCGAAAAACTAGGAAGGATAAAATAAGGAATGGACAGATTAGAGCTGATTTGGGAGTTGCCCTGTTCCATGCTCTGAGAAAGTCGGTTGAGGTGGTATGGCCATGTTCAACAAAGGCTTGGGGATGCACCAGTAAGGAGGAGTGATCTGATTCAGACTGAAAGAACTAAAAGATCTTGGGGCAGACCTACAATGATCATAGGAGAAGTAGTGAGGAAAGACATGCATAGTTTAGGTCTCGTTCCAAGTATGACCTCAAATAGAGCCAATTGGAGGGCAAGGATCCATGTAGCGGACCCCATTTGGCTGAGGTTTTTCGACTTGCCGCTGTTATGTTACTTTCTTTTTTTACTTTCACTTTTCCTTTTTTGTCTTTGCATGGATCCATGTGGCTGACCCCATTAAGTTGGGATAAGGCTGGGTTTGTTTCTCTTTCAACCCCCCCAACCTTTACAGGAAAAAAACAAAAGAAGAAAAAGATCAGATACATTTCTGATAGTCTTTGAAAGAAGAGTTAGACATTGATCTCATCTATGAACTAGCTAGTTCAATTTGAAGTGCATCTACCATTACTAGCTAGTTCAATTTGAAGTGCATCTACCATTCTCTGATATCTTGAAGCATGATTTTAATTTTTTGCTTTCTGAGAGTTCTCTACCTGTTGGGTTTGCCTTGGATACTGGAAGGAGACATACCTATGACAAGTTGGTTTTGTTATAATGGGGGATCCTATGAAAACTAAGATGCTTTCCATGATTCCAAGATTGGGAACTATTCCCTCTTAAGGTTGTGAGAGACTACGGAGGTTTTCTTGTTGACGATGCTTAGATGATTATGGCCCTCACACTTCTTACTGGTGGAATTGTAGATCTTTTCCTAGGGAGATGGAGTGGCTGGCTTGCAATTGTATGTTCATTTCTTTTGGGTGCAAGTAGTTTTCTGAGGTTTTGTAGTTCTTTGGCTTTCAACTTGCTTTTGCCTTCTCAAAAACATTTTTTTTTTGAAAGGAAAAAAAAAAGTCATTTAGTCAACCACGATAATTTCTTAGTGTGGAAGACATAAACATGTGCATATACTGCCTACAATGAAACCCCATTTTCACTGGTCTATTCTCTGCTGTTTGAAATATAAGTGGAAAATCTTATCTCTACCTACGGCTATATACTCTCACATGCTTCTTGTTCTGTTATTAGTGAATAATTAATAAATTTACTTGTATTCCTACTTATTAACTTGTAGAATCCAAGGAAGGAGGTGAATGCATTGCTGAAGAAGGAAGCAGCTTACTTTGGTGATATTGTCATTTTGCCATTTATGGATCGGTACGAACTTGTTGTTCTTAAAACTATTGCCATCTGTGAGTATGGGGTGAGTTAAAGTTCTTACATATTTAATCCCTTTCCGACACCCCTCTGAAATTGAATTTGATGATGGTTATTCAATGCACATTGAGTTTATTTGGGTCCCAAAACTAAGTTTCTCTTGTTTCCCTAAATTCAACTTTCCTCCAGGTTCAGAACTTGACTGCTGCACACATCATGAAATGTGACGATGATACCTTTATTAGGGTGGACACTGTCTTAAATGAAATTAAGGCTATCTCTCACAAGAAGTCCCTTTATATGGGCAATCTGAACCTTTTGCATAGGCCTCTCAGAAATGGTAAATGGGCAGTTACTTTCGAGGTATGTTTATGTTTTACATTTAAGTATCATTGGGGTTCTGCAAAGATTTACCTAAAGCTTATCCATTTTCCCCATTTTTCAAAGCCACCCTCCATAATCAATGGTGCTTAAGGGGGGATTGGGTGTGTCAGGACCCATTTGTCTGTGAATCCACTCTAGGGATATCCTGCTTTGGTTATATTATTCTGACAATCTGGTGTGGCTTTTGCTATTCATCAGCTGTATTATTCTTTCTTCAGAAAAAAATTGGTGTCACATCATTGTTCAGGATTGTAAAATTTGGGTGAAAAGATTTCTTGAGTTGGACATATCGGATGTTCATTCCATAGTATAACTTCCATATGTACAACACTGGGGGGGGGGGGTTAAATTTTTTCTAGTGAAATATGGGACATCTTGATTATTAATAATAACACTTTTCCAGTTGGTCCCCTGAATTGGTTTATATTGTTTGTGTACAAGAACTTGAAAAGATTGCTTCTGTTCTTGATATTCAATTTTCCTGAGAAAAAAGAAGAGTTAAATAGGAAGGGAGTTTCATACAAATAAAGAGGCCCTGAGGGAGATTTTCATGATGTCCTACCCTGATTCACTAATCTTTACAGGAGTGGCCGGAAAATGTATATCCTCCTTATGCTAATGGACCTGGATACATAATTTCGGGCGATATTGCAAGATTTATTGTCTCCCAACGTGCCAATCAAAGCTTAAGGGTTCGTTATTGTGAAAATTCTGTTCCCTCTCTATTGTTGTTGCTTTTCATAGATTAATTCTTCACTTTTACTGTTGTAATTATTATTGGTCTGTTCAATGACTGAAGAAATTTAACTTTGGCAGTTGTTCAAGATGGAGGATGTTAGCATGGGATTGTGGGTTGAGCAATTCAACAGCACCAGAACCGTCCAGTACTCCCATAACTGGAAATTTTGTCAGTATGGGTGTTTGCAGGACTACTACACTGCACATTACCAGTCGCCCAGACAGATGATCTGTTTGTGGGATAAGTTGTCCAGAGGCCGGGCCAACTGTTGCAACTATGGATGACAATGAGTGGCTGTGATCATTGGAGGCTCCCATAGCATGATTTATTTTCCATCGAATATTTATATACTCAAAATCACTTCTGTAGATCATTGTAACATTACACACGGAAAATTTTGTCCTCATCTCCTACAATTGAAAGATGCCAGTTAGAATCTTTCAACTGTTGGAAAAGAACATTGTATTTAGTGGAGTTGTCACAGCTGAAGTATTAGGTTCTGGCTTATCTGCAGTTTATGCCAAAAATGTACAAGTATAGTGTATATTTTTTTCAAAACTAGCAATTGATGAAAATATCACTGAGAACTACGAAAATTTCATTACATTCTTGAGCTCTATGTTGATTACATGAAACTGATATTTTAGCCATTTCAGTATAACTGCATTTTGCTGGCAAACTGTGCTCGCTTTAATGGTCTACCATACTGTAGCCTCATCACTCTTCTATCCTCATAGAAAAGAGAGAAGAGAGAGCAGATAGATTTCGTATTCCTGGTGATTGCAAAGAAGGTTGAATGAATTGAGCAGCAGATCTTTTGTATAAATCTATAGAGTGCAGATGGATACATTGATCTGTGAGAAATTACAACAATTTGATCTGTCAACTGTATCAGAATATAACCATCAAACTTGAATGATTCTTTAGCATCTTCAATGAGTGGGACAGTAAAAACAAAAATGTTTCCATGGTGAACTTTTCTGCTGGTTTGAGTGGATTCTATATATTAAATAACCAATTAAGTATCTCTCCAATGCTCTACACTTTTCATTTACAAAAGAAGAAAGGTAAGATGCAAACATGGTAACAAAAGCAAAAGGGTTAATTAAAGCATGTCATTGCTGAGTCAGTGCTCTTGCCATGTTACATGGATGCCTATTGCAGGGCTGTGAATGGGCCACAATCGTCGACCAAAAGGTTCGTTTGGCCAGATCAGAGAGGGTCAGCAAGGAAGATGTATTTTATAAAAACACATCATATCTATTAAAGAATATTGAAGAGATTACATAATTCAGATATATATATATATATATATATTTTGGGTAGAACAAATTTAATTATATCAGTACAGGCTTTAAACAGCTAGAAAGTGATATTTAAGTAAGAGATATCATTAAGGGAAGTCTCCCACGGCCAGTGATGAGCACTCTCCAGGCAGGTAAGCAGTTGAACCAGGACCTCCGCATCAGTCCATACTTCTAAGTGCTTTTCTCCAACTACCACTGCTATAATGAGTCCCTATCGTATAGCTCTGGTCTCTGCTTCTTGATGTGGTCACTCTTGATGTTATCTTGAGATAAGGGTGGCTCCTCAATTAAGTCAAGATGTCATCGCTTGGTCCATTGAGCAAACTATCTCTAATTTATTCCTTACATCTATATATATATATATATATATTCTTTACTTCTTATTTCCTTTCCTTATTTTATCCCATCCCCTTATGTATCAAGTGGTATTAGAGCCTAGGGATGACCCTACCGGCGGATTCCCTTATACATCTTGTGTTCCTATGTCATTGTTGAAATAGAAAATAGTGATGATCAGGTCGTCCAAGGAAATCTCCCAAAAGTCCAAGACGATGAAAGAATGTTGCGTCGTCCCCCTCAACTTGTTTGGATCATAGAAAATAATCTCAGACCACGAATACTCACTTATTGGCAAGGGCTCTCTTGGTTTATGTTTGTGCTTTGTTGAATATATTGCTCATTCTTTTTTTTTTTTTTTTTGGGGTAGAATGTATTGCTCATTTAAAAAAAAAAAAGAGGATATTTTTTCTAAAATTATTATATTAAAACAATAATTACAAAACTAGTAGGTTTACAAGAAAAATAGATGTAAAACATTGTCAACTGTTATTGTTTTGTAATTTTTTTGTTATCTTAATAGATCCCCGATCCCTGACCGATATAGTTAGAAAGGTCAGGTTCATAGATATTCAACTCGAGAGGGTTGGCCCAAAATGGTACTGGGTTGCATGTCGGCATGGGCTAATCATATGGTGCCCTGTAACACACTACAACAAATTGCATTTTTGGCAACCGACAAAAATTGTCGCCAAAAACCCATCTTTCCGTCGCTCATGCTATCATTTACAGAACATATGTCCATCGTCATTCTGTCGCTAAAACGTCCGTCGCGCAGGCAACTCTCCTCTAAAGTTGGGTCCAAAAGCTGAGGATGTAAAGAAGAGTGAATCCTCTTGCATTCTTTATACGTGTGATTGTTGGTTCATGGGCAGTGTCATACTGGGGTGTGCTACCTAGCTACATGTGGCTAAAAGATCAGATTGTTTCTGAAGGTAAGTTGATTTGATCAATTCTATTGATGACTCCTTAGCAAGAAAGACTTTAATCCTCTATGCCATGATGAATAAATTTCACTCCACCCAAAATAAAAAAAAAAGGTTGCTTTGAGAGAGAAAGAGAGAGAGTGGATTTCAAATGCCTAAACCAGGAGTGTCCGAGAACAATCTCTTACTTGAAGCTAATCCAATCTCAGGTCTTCCATCACATGGAGCAAGATGTAGTAAAAATATAATAGACGGACATGTGATATATGTTTCATAATTCACTATCAAGGAGAAGTGTTTTCTGTTGGGGAGTGTGATTTATGTGTATGTGCAAGGGCTAACGGGAATAAAAAAAACATTCATAGAGGAGTCCTATTTTCCCTTTCATAGGGCCTGAGCAATTATTTCATTCCCCCCGCTCTATGTGTCTAGGATTAGGATCCTCTCTAGACCAGGTGGTGCTAGAGGTACCAGTGAGGATTTTGTGTCATTCATTCTTGATTTCTCTCTCCTATTATTTGTTTGTCTCTCTCGACCACAGGAGCGCAAGAAATTACCATCTCCCCCTTGTGAAATAAAAAATTCTATCTATGTTAATGTCATTTCAAGTGCTCTCAATGGCTTGTGCTGGTGCAAGGGTCACATGACCTCACAACAATCTCTCTTTTCTTTTTTTTTTGGAAAAATGTGGTGACATATCCAAATTTGTATTTATCTCTCTTCTCCCCTTTAAAATGTCCTTTAAGCACTGGTTCTCCCCTTTAAAATGTCTTTTAAGCATTGGTAGAGTAGGAGCCAAGTTTGTGGTTTAGGGATCAACTCTTGTCACACGCATTCTTCCCCCCC
>NW_024868245.1:134966-138635 GCF_013358625.1 Macadamia integrifolia
AAAAAAAAAAAAAAATGATAACATTATCTTTTCCAAAAAAAAAAATGTTATAACTTCAAACACGGTTTTTGACCAACAAAAAGTCACTCTTGCCCGGTAGCTAGGTGGTTCTTTCTAGGAAATTTCCATGGTCTTGGAAAATTGAAACAGGAAGGTTACAACTTCCTTCAAGGAACCTTCTTTTCTAATATCAAAATTCGGATGTGCCAAAAGAAACAGCGGAAGAAATCACATAATCTTTTCAATTGTAGAAAAGCTCTCTCTCCTATCGAAAATATTCAGATGCTTCTTCTTCTTAGTCTTCACTCTCAATCTCCAGGAAGTTTCAGCTTCTTTTGGTCTCGTCTTCCATACTTGTTTGACAGAGAAGTTATGTAGACCCTTTATGCTTCTCTATTTATTAGAAGTTTGGGCTTAGTAGTATCCCATTCCTCTTCTCCAAAACACAATAGACCTCAGTAAAGTGTTTTTGTTCTCAAAAATGGATAGCACCCCCACCCCCACCTCCACCACCCCCACCCCCACCACCACCACCTCCACAATCACCACCTCCACCACCACCACCAAGACCAATAAAGATAAGAACAGCAACTTACATATTCTTATCCACATCAGTTGCATCTGTTTCATAACAGTGAATGCCGTCCTAGCACTACTCCGAGCCCACGCACAAGGCCGGCTCTCCTCAGTGATCGGCGGAGTCATCTTCATGTACATTATATCAGTATCCATCATCTGCTGCACAGTGGCTCTCAGTGGAATGCCCATTAATGAGGAATCAAGAAAGAAAGATTTCTTGATAATAGTGTTTTTGGTACTCTCCACAGTACTTGTTTTTGGTGTCATAATGCATATATCTGGACTTATTGGTACCATTGCCACTACAATTGTGTTGGTCATTATGTCTGCATTCTTTGGCTTTGCCTTCTTCTTAATTATATCCCGTGGTTCTTGCTGTTGCAAAGAGAGTAATAAGTCATTGGCAATCCCAGGTTTGGAGAAAGCTGGTGATGATCACAAGATTATTAAAGCTTCTGATGAGCCCAATTCTCCATTAGAAATTGTCTAATTGTATTTGACATCAACAGACAGTAGCCGTTGGTGATTATTTTAAATTATTTCTAGCAAAATTTATAAGATTGTATGTTTTGGGTTGTGTCTCTTCTTCTTCTTCTCCCCTTTTTTTTTTTTTCCAACCCGGCCGGAAGTGTGGCTTGTGCACAAGGCTGGAGGTGAGCCCACTGGTTGAAAACCCCCGGCCAAAGCCCAGAAAATTTAGGATTGAGAGTGAAACGTCTATAACTTATCCATCTGTTATGATTTGCTACATCCGCAAACATTGATGCTCCATGTGATGGAATACCCACGCTCTGGTTCCACTTGTTCATTGAAATCCACCCAAAGACTTTCCTTTAAATTAACCGGCTGAGACTTTCAGGTTAACAGGCTTACTGTTTAGGGAGCAGGCCAATATATCTTGCACTAGGTGTTGGGCTTCATGTGCTATAGAGCCCAATTGAAAAGGTTGCTGAAGATGGGCCATTTTAGTGGGTCTGGGGAAGTTTCCTGTACCGCTAGGAAGAAATCATAATTTAATTGGCATTGGGAATGAGAAGTGGACTCATATTTTCATACCCAGTTCAAAGGGATAAGATGAGATGTTCTCCATTAGACTGTTCACATATGGGTGGCTCAGGTTTTAGTGGTTTCTCCACTTAAGTGGTGTAGACAATATAGATAATTATTAACGGAAAGAGAAAAGGGTTTTGGTTGCGAGGTCCATGGCAATGCTTTATATTCACCTTTGTTTGCAGAAACACAAAGAACCCAGAGACCAGATGAGTTTTGCAGCATCGAAGAGGTAAGATAACAGAAGACCTGTCTCTTATGTTCTATGTGGATCTTTTTCATTGATGAAAACCCAAGTTCAGTTCTTGCATTTCTTATATGAATCCTGCTTTCCACCTCTCAAACCCACCACTAGTTTTCATAGTATTTCTGGGTTTTGATAAAGAAATGAAATGAAATGGTGTTGTATCACTTCCAATATCCCTCACCAAGACCAGTCAGACCCATCAGTGAAGAAATTGATTTGCTATATTTTAAAAATCCAATCAAATTCCGGTCTAAGAGGTTCAATTATTCATCCATAACCAAGTTACCAATCAATTTAAAATGCTCACAAACTTATACCATGTCCCAGTCAATGCCCATGAATTCCCAGCAGAGGATTACCCAATTCTCCCCTGCAACCTTACAAGTTCTTGCACAAATCTTAAAACATGATCCCTTACCTGACATAGTCACATACACAACCTTCATTAAATTTCTTGGAGATTCTGGCCATGCCACTGAAGCCTTTGAACTCTTTGCCCTTATGAAAGAAACACATAAGCCTGATGTAATTTCCTTCACTGTCCTAATCCAAATACTCTGCAACTCCAAGATGGTTGAGCAAGCACTTGATCTCCTTCATGAAATGCCAAAATACAATTGCAGACCAGATGCATTTTGTTATAACACCATAATTGACAAGGTTGGGGAAGCTGGTCTTCAAGAACAAGTTCAAAAACTTTTTTCAAAGATGAAGTCTGATGGTATCAATCCCGATGTTGTGACTTATAGTACACTGGTGAAATCACTATGTGTTACTAACAAGATGCAAGAAGCCATTTCTATCTTAAGAAGTATGGAGAAGGGAAGAATTATCAAGGCAAACACTTATGCATACAACACAATTATGAAAGCCTATTTGGATCATGGGCAGATCAGAGAAGCTCTAGGAGTCATGGGAAGGATGGTGTGTCAAGGGTGCAACATGGATTTATGCAGTTTTAACTTGTTTATCAAATATTATAGTGATTTAGGTGAGGGTACAGAGGCTTATATGTTCTTGAGAAGGATGATTTCTGAGGGAGTTGAGGTTAATGCAACCAGTTACTGTATATGCATAAATGGGCTAATAAAGCAGGGTAAGGTTGCTGAAGTGTTTGAGTTGATAGAGAGGATCAAACAGTCCTCTGTTACAATTAGCATTTTTACTTGGAATAAGCTGATAATGTGGTTAGGGGAAATGTGTAGAATGGATGAAGCTTATAAACTCTTCTTGGGGTTAGAAGACCCAAATGAAATTACCATGAATACTGTAATTCACATGCTTTATAAGCATGGAAGAGGTGACAAAGCTTGGAAAGTTTTCAATATGATGAAAGAGAGGAAAATTGAGGCTTCAGTTGTGACTTACAACATATTGGTCCATTGGCTTGGGAGGGAGCACAGGATCTCAGAGGCATTCAAGCTAGTGAATCAGATGGAATCAGAGCAGAAATTGTCACCGGACGTAATCACATACAATTGCCTTTTAGGTGGGCTATGTAATGCAGGGCAAGTTGATGAAGCTTGTAGGCTTGTATTGGCAATGCTGGAGAAAGGGTACCAACCTGATTTGATTAGTTATAATACATTGATTAACGGTATGATTAGTGTTGGTAGAATGGATGATGCGTCGAGGTTGTTCGAACAAATGAACATGACACTCTCTGCTCATTCAGTTCCGATAGAGAGACTGGTTATGGACATGTTGAGAGGAAACTAGTTGTTTTTAGGATAGCAGAGAGAGAGAGAGAGAGAGAGAGAGAGAGAGAGAGAGAGAGAGAGAGAGAGAGAGAG
>NW_024868245.1:138655-142256 GCF_013358625.1 Macadamia integrifolia
GGGGGGGGGGGGGGGAGAGGAAAAATGGGCTTTCTATAAACTTCAGTAGTGCTGATCGTTAGAACTGTACCAACAAAAGACAATTTATTGATTACATTTTGAAATACTTTCATTTGAAGCTGCTCTTTTATGCTCATTAGATTAGAGTTTATTGATATATCTTGATCCCAACACAGGTAAGGAAGGGTCATGAATATCCCACCACACATGAGTTGAAGTCTCACACAAACCATCTCTGCAGAAAGGCACCATACTTTCCACCACCACTGCCTGCCCACTTCACTTTCTCAAATCCAAATCGACTAGGATGGGTTATAATTAATCTTCATCATCCCCTTGTGAGCATCATAGAAATATAATCTCTGCATCTGACTTGAGTTCAAGAAGCCTCATGGGGAGCATTCTTTGTACTCTTCAAGGAGCTCATAGGCTGATAATGAAAAGATCCATCGGGAATCCGTGGGCTACCACACCTAGAGGTCATGTCCATAAAGAGTTTCTTCCTCGTAACAGCATTGTAGAGAGTAGAGATCAGCACCGTTTGCAAAACATGAAATGGGAGTTGGGTACGGATAAAACTTAGGCCCAAAAAAACCGAGCCCATCTGAAACTAGTCCTATGTTTTCTGGGTTCAGGCAGCGGGTTTCCAACCCATCGGCTGAGGTCAGGTCAGGCTGGGCCGGACTTCGAATGAAGCCTCGGGCTAGGCCCGGCTCACCTGAAAATGAAAGCCATATATTTGTGGATAGGTTTGGTGTATTAAGTGGGGGTATGTATATATACATCACCTTAAATCTGTGATTGTGTTATGATTTAGTACATACATATGATATTCTCGGTTAATTAAGTGTATTTGCGCTTATTTTTTGTATTGTTGATGAGGGGCGCACTAGCTTGGTCAACGATAAGGTATGAATTTTGCGATCTGGTGGTTAAGTGGTCAAAACAGCCTCTTGACATTCTTGGGTTAAGACTAGATCGTTCTCGCCCCTGGACCTTGCACACGTTGGAGCCTCGTATACCAAATATGTCTTTTTTATACGAAAATTATATACTATGATTCTACTTTTTCAATTCTTATTATTTTTTAAGTTTTTATTTATTTATGTTTTAAAGAGATTTCTAAGTTATTAGGAAAAACTTTAGAGTGAAGTAACGCAATATAATTTAATCCAAAAGCTTAAGCTATTGAGTCGAGAGCATCAATTGGCGTATATATATGAACTCAACCAAGAAATCAAAGATGGTCGATATTGAATTACCATTACTTTACAAAATTCTCATCAATCTGATAGGAAAAGAGTCGGGAATTAAATACCACATATAGTCAAAAAGCTCATTCATGAAACTAGAATGCATTGAAACTTGAAATATGCAACTTTAATCCATGAAACTTTGAATTTTTTTTTTTTTTTTGGGGCTAACGACGGGTATCCAGACTAATCCCGTGGGCCCATACTGATCCAACAACTGCATGGAACCTTGAACTAATAACCCTATGAAACACAATGAAAATGCCGAAAGATTAAATCTGAAAGTAAAGCCCATTGAAAACATGAGCCGTTGAAATACCATCCCCATGCAATGGTGCACATATTCCAAATTGACAGTTGCACCATCCATGAAATCTTCTATTTATTTAATAGAGAAATATTATCTACGGGGGAGTATGGTTTCTATTAGGGGTGAAACAGGGTCGGTTTGGGCCTAGTTTCTTAAAACCCTAACTCAACCCTAGGTCTCAAAACTCAACCCAACCCTAACCCAACCCTACCGGGTTCATGCTCAGGCCCAACCCTACAGGGCTCAGGGTTGGGCTCGGTTGGGTCAGATTGACCCTAACTAGTCTTCTTAGTGGAATCACATTCCGATAAATACGATTCAATTCCGATTTTAATTCCTAAAATGAATTAAAACCCGGTTTTTTAATTAAAACCCTCAAATGAATTCCTCCATTAAACTATATTGAATTTTATCATTCTTTCATGGAGATTCCATGTGCCCCTATTTTTTCATATGATCATTCTTTTAATCTCCTCCATCAAAAGTCAACATATTACGATATAATCCAATCATTTATTGTTGTTAGAATTTCATCTTGATCTACAATAATGCTTAATTTTCAATATATAAAGACCAAGAAACTCAAGTACGGCAAGCCTCCACCTCTCCTCATTCCTTATTTCATGGCTGTAAAGATGGGTTTTTCCTTTGGCTTTGTGTTCTCTTTTAGTTATACTATTCTCTATCATATTCTTGTTACACAAGAAACTCCCTTGGCTAGGACACTTGCATTCTATAAAGCACAATAATAATCTGGGTTAGACTCAGGGTGGGTTAGGGTCGGACTGAGTTTTCTATGCCTCAACCCAAGCCTTGCCCAACACCACACAGGGTTGGGTCGGGTTGGCCCTCATAGTTGGGTTAGACAGGGTTCGGGCTCAGGACGAGTTAGGGCGGATTCAGATCATCGGGGCTCAACTTACACCCCTAGTTTCTATGCATGTGTGAGAGTCATTCATTAAGAAATATTCATAGATATGTCATTTTCCATTACATGGAAGATGAGCTGATCATTCTGCCCTGCTCCCCATGTCTCTAGGTGGATCCACACTCCTCCACTCCCTTAATCAATCTACAGAATTCATCACTCCACTTGACCAAAAATTAGAAAGTGAAAAAAAGGTTTCTCAATATTTGATAAAAGATATTACCAAATCATAGGTCCACTTTGTCAAAATATAGGGTGTGATGAGGAGAGGAATATGGGCATGATAGGCTCATTCTCTCTCTCTTACATGTTTGTATTATAATTTGATAGGTTAATGTATAGAAATGCATGATAAGTTTTGTAACATTATATTATCCGTAAACCATATGTGCGCATATTATTTCACAAGCTCTCTCACAAAATTGAGAGCCTCACCTCTCCTTAAAAAACAAACCTCTTATTTACCATTCATAATGAGGGGCTCATATACGTTTGATTTAGTATTGGGGCGTTGTGGGAAAATCTTTCTAAAATTTTTTATTATACCTTGTAATTTAACATTAGATACCATGATGTAACCAAATCAAGAACCCAAGGGGGTAGTGTAGTTGGTGAGCAACGAACTTGGTATGAGCAGTAAACTCAGACGTCCTAAATTCGACTCCCATTATGCACACCTTGGGCCACTCACACGGGGGTGTTGAGTGCTCTTCACTACTTTCAATGAAAGTTGAATGGTTCTCATTCAACCTCGGTATGACCCGGTCCATGCAATTGTGAGGTCAGTATGGACCCGCGAGACTAGTCAGGTCGAAGGCCTTGACACCCATCGTTAGCAAAAAAAAAAAAAAGGTAACCAAATCAGGAATGAGAACTTACAAGGAAAACCTCTCACCATCAAAGTTTAAAAAAAAAATCAGATAGGAATGGATCGAACAGGCCTGCCCGTATCAGATTGGTATCGATCCAAACCGACTGATCTTTGATTGATTCGATTCTAATCCACTAATATGGTATACAGATAAAATGGTTTAGCATACCAAAAAAAAGGCTTTCTCCTCCAATATCTTGCTTCAGAGGATGGGGTCCAAATTGATTGCGGGGGGGGGG
>NW_024868245.1:142276-151819 GCF_013358625.1 Macadamia integrifolia
GGGGGGGGGGGGGGGGGAAGTGGGGAACTTCCGCTCGTGCGTGGGCGCCCCGTGAACCACCTCTGGTTTTGGAGCCGGCAGGTGATTCATAATCCCCCCATGAGAGTTCAAAAAAAAAAAAAGATAAATTTATCTGATCCAATCCACTCGATCAATCCAGCAACACTAGGGGTGTTAAAACCTAGCTCGAATCGATAAAATCAATTGAAAAAACCTGAATCGAACCAAATAGATCTTTATTGGATTGGTTTTGGACTGAGGTATGTTGGGACCAGCTGAAAACCAATCCAAACCTAACTGACCAATAACAAAATCGAAACCAAACCGAATGAAACCGATATAAAAATGAATGATTATGGAATTATAAATTGGTGAATTGACTATCCATTCTTTACAATATTAGTGAGAATATTTTTTATTGTAAGGAATAGTTACAAATCATTGAATATGAGGTTATGAATAGAGAAATTGATTTGTAAATTGTAATAATGCTTCCATTGATTTCCTTGTTCACTATACAAAATAGTTGGATAGTTAAATGAATGATTGGATAATAGGGTTTATTTTGTGATTTCAGTATTAGTTATCTTTTTAGTAATTTGATATCCATTGGTTTCGAATTAGTTATCTTTCCTTTACAATGATAACCCATGATTTAATCATAAATTTAAAGTGTTTTTTTTCCGTCAAATCTGGTAACTACAAGTTATGAATGTAAGATTTCATTATAGTTCAAGCCCAATAGTAAACCAGTTTAAACTAGTATTAACCCGATATTGAAAAACCAAAATCAAGCCGGATAGAAACCAAAATCGATCAAAAATCGAAGTTCCTTAACGGATTGGTTTTGATCTCCATCATTCCTAGACCGAAATCGAACTGAACCGACTGATTGACACCCCTAAGCAACACCATCCCCACAATAATAAATTTATCTGATCCAATCCAGCAACATGAACGGATCTCGTACGTTCCTGATCTATGGATTTAGAATCTATTAAATGAAGAGAGAGAAAATTGATTCTAACTTCACGGACTGGATATGTTCTCATACGTGAACTTGATCCTCTCTCGAAAGCAACACCATCCCCGCCTTAATTTATTACGCACCGAGAACAATGTCTGCATGCTCTTGCACCACTTTCCAAGCCATGTTCACATGCCTCTCCTCCGTTAGGGTTGCACCCACGGCGAACCGGATCATGTACACTCCCCCAACCACACCATGACTCATGTAGAGCCGACCAGATGAGTTCATCGACTCAAGGAACCTCCAATTCAACTCATTTGCACGTTCCTCATCATTCAATTGCTCACCATTTGCATGTACCCTCATGACCGGCAACAATAGGAGTCGAAAACACACCATAGAGAAAGTCCTAGGGACAACAATCTCAAACCTCTTGTCCATCCCCACAAGCCCTTCAAAATGCTTAGCCATCTTTACGTGGCTCCTTAGGAAGTTCCTAAGGCCAGTCACACCATAGCTACGTAGTACAAGCCACAGCTTCATGGCCCTAAACCGGCGGCTTAGTGCTATCTGCCAATCTTTATAGTCAATGACCTTATTAGTCTCCGTAGCTTTGTTCCTCAAGTACTCAGGATTTGTGGACAAGGCCTTGATAAGGGCACTAGGGTCCTTAACCCAAAGACAACAGCAATCAAGTGCAGTTAAGAACCACTTATGCGCATTAAGACTAAATGAGTCTGCATTCTCCACGCCGTCGATAAAATGCCGGAATTCTGGGCATATACATGCACTTCCGGCGTATGCCGCATCGACATGGACCCATATCCCGAACTCTTTCGCTACATCACATAATGGCCCGATCGGATCCACGGCAGTTGAAGATGTGGTGCCTACTGTGGCACAGAGGAAAAATGGAACGAGCCCGGCTTCAAGGTCGGCGAGAATTGCTGATCGGAGGGAATCCGGCGATAGACCAAATGCCGTTGACCTAGAGGTAGCAATGGGTCGGAAATTATTCGAGTGGATACCTGCAATCTGGGCCGCCTTTTGAAATGCGGAATGGGTCTGATCCGACCCGTAAACCACTAGCTTCCCTATATTGTTTCTACCAATCTTATCCAACATGCGGTGTCTAGAGGCTGTGAGTGTGCACAAGATGGCATCACAAGTACTCCCTTGTATCACACCTCCACCATTGCCAGAGGAGAGGAAGGAGTTAGGGAGCTTAAGAATTTTCCCAAGCCAGTCCATAACTATACTCTCGAGCTCTGTCGCTGCCGGTGATGACAACCAGTTGAATCCCACGACATTGAATCCAGAGGTAAGCATTTCGCCAACAAAACCTGCAACGCTAACATTTGAAGGGAAGTAAGCAAAGAAGTTAGGGCTTTGCCAGTGTGTGATGCCTGGAATGATATGAGTCTCTACATCTTGGAGGATTGTTTGGATTGGTTCTGGGTTACTGGGGGCCGAGTCTGGGAGACGTTTTTGGAGATAACCAGGTTCGACTTGGCTCCGGACGGGGTACTTCTCGATGTCACGGTAGTAGTCGGCGAGGAAATCGATGATCATGTGGCCTTGCCTCCTGAACTCCTCAGGGTCAAGAGGGTTAAGAGTATATTCAGTGCTGTTCTCTAGGCCATTATTGGGAAGGCTACTCATTTTGGAGAAGAAGAATTGAGTTCGTTAGGAAGGAAAGGGAGATGGAGGCAGTGCTGTGCTGGTTTCCATAGAGGGAAGTAATCTTAGTGTTTAAATAGATAAAAGACCTCTCACCATGTCAAAAGAAATGTGAAAAATAAGAGAACCCGAAGAGGATAGCCTATCGATTTAGTACTTTATTTTTAACATAGGTGGGAGACCAAAAGAATGGGCAGCAATACAGTTGCAAGTTTAATTATTTTTTCGCTAAAATTATGTTGAAAAAAAAAAGGGGTAGATTCAAGAGTATCCTTGGCACACAAGTACCAAAAGAAAAATAAATAAATAAAGGAAGGCCCTCCTCTTCGGCATTGCAATCAGTTGGACCACAAAAATAAAACAGGAATCTGTTCATATCCTTTTTATCATTGTCATCAGCAGGACTATAAAGGAAATAAATTTCATAAACAGGAATCAGTTTATAACCTTTTTGATCTGATTGCCATCAGCAGGACCACAAAGGAAATATATTTCAAGCGATGTGTCTTTTATTGTCGAAAGAGAATATATTGATCTCGTGTGGTGCACATGGGGGCGTGGCGAGCTACAACTCTTTATTAGACACAGAGTGGAATTTGGTCATATTGTCTTACACGAACTTGATAGTGTCTTTCGAGCTAAAAAATTCGCTACATGATTGAAATCCCTATAAATAAAGGAGAAAATACAATCATTGAAACAAGTAGAGAGGTGATCAATAATACCTGACATAATAGGTTGAATGGCTAAAGGAGCTTTGTTGGCCGATCTTTGAATATAGTTGATGACCTCTGATACGCTCAAATTTGCCAGTGTGTGCTGGTTTCCTTGAGTCTGATATTTGGAAGTAATGTTAGTGTTTAAATAGATAAAGACATCTCACCATATCCATTCAAAAGGAATGTCAAAAATGAGAGAAGAAGACAGCATTACAGTTAGCCAATTAGTTATTTTTTCGATAAATTATGTTAATGAAACTAAAAACCTAAAAAGGATATACAGGAGTAGCCTAGGCACACAAGTAAGGGTGCATATCTATAATTGAAACCCTTAATTGGAATGGATACCGTTTATTGAAATCAAAATTGGAACGAGTCCAATTTTGATTTCATCTTATTCTTATTTGGAAGAGTTTTGATTTCAACTTATCAAAATATAAATTGAATCAAAATTGAACTAAATAATCCAAATCACACCATTTAACACCCTACGCACAAGTTTTAAGAATTTTTTTTTTTTTTAATTAAATAAAGAAAAGCCCTCATCCTCGGCATTGCCATCACCAAGACCAAAAAGGAAATATATTTCATAAACCGGAATCTGTTAGTATCCTTTTTGATCTGATTGAAAACTTTTCATACCCACCATAAAGGCATTGCATGTTTAATTATTCTTTCTACAGTAATAATGAAAATGAAGCATAGTAGTAGTAGGAAGAGTTGTACCTGCATGGGCTATGTAGTGTAGCTGGTGATCGAGCTTTAGGGATGTGATGTTCATAGCATCATTTAGTTGTGTGAATTAGTAGAAAGGATATATTTCTCTATATATTACATTGCATAGTTGTGTCCCTCATAATTGAATAAAATTTGTTTTTTTCATTATGATATTTGCATGTGTAAAGTAATAAGTCTTTTCGTATAATTTTTCTTTTTCTTCCTTAATTTAGAAAAATTAAAATAAAATTACTCCAATCTCATTAAAAATTTGGGTTATCAAACATTTCAAGTAGGATAGAAAATTATTTCATTTCTTTAAGCATATGAAACACATTATTTTATTACCATATGAATGAGAGTTCTTCATATCGTAATATTCATTATAGCAATACAATGATGATGTTATTCATGTGATTGAAGAAATATAATAGTATTCTATCTTATTGTGAGACCGATATATTTTCATCACTGTCTTCTGGAAAGAAATCTTTCATCATCCTTTTAGGAGAAAAGGAAATAATAAACATGAGACGCTACTTAAATTAAGGTTTAAGACCTAAATATGACTCCATTTGAGTTGGGACCTATCGTAAGACTAGGTTCTAGTTAGGTTGCAAACTAAGGAAGTATTAGGCACCTTAGTCCACTTGCTTCGGCCAATTTTTCTATTTATTTAATAAATAATATCTAGACCACAACACATCAAATCACATGCTAATTAATAGGACGAAAAGAAACACAAGAAAAAAAAGGCATTTGAGAACTTACTGCAATGCATGCACTACAAAATAAAGGTTGGTATACAAAATCTAACCTAATTAAATAAAAAAATAACCTAACCTACTATTTTGTCAGTAAAATAGAAAATAAAACCCTTAATATTTATGCATGTAATTTAGAACAACACTGTCATATAAAGTAAGAACCCTATATATGATAGTAAAAAAAATCCATAGAGAGATGGATGGAGAAATTTCATATGGACAGGGGACATGGAGTCATTGAAGAAAATCCCAATAAAATAGGAAAATATTTTCATAGACCTACATTTGAAGGTGGCGTGGAAATAAGAAAGTTAAGGGATGCCAACACAGTTATGATAAGCAAATTGGTGTGGCAGATAAAGCGTGAGAAGATAGTTATAAGCAGTTTTTTCAGTGTCAGTTTTTTTTTTTGCTAAAAATCAACAGTATTTTATATCAGCAATAAAAAAGTTGAACATAAAAAAAAATAAAATAAAAGAACAATGCACATTATGGATATCCAAATTAAAAGACATCCCAAGAAAAAAATCCAAACTAAAGCTAGATTAGGACATCAGTGCCAGTTGTAAATAAAGAAGGTCTTTGAAGATTGGTTATAAATTGTCTTTGATTTGGCCTCGAGTTGATGTAGAAATTTGTTTCAAGTAGCGAAAGGTAATAGTGGGCAATGGTGAAAATATTAATTTTTGGAGGAATAGAAGGCTAGGGGAGTCATCCATTGTTGAGTTGTCTAACCTGGACACGTCGGTTATTAATGGTTTTAAAATGTTTGTATATGATTTCATTTCAGGTTCCCAGTGGTAGTTCCTATAGGTGGAGTCTCAATTCTCAAAGCGGGATACCTTCTTTCCCTATTGAAATTGTGTGCTCTTGGAGCTTAAGTCCTTCAAGCTGGTTTTCGAATTAAATCTTTCTAGGAGGTGGTACGGTCATTGAAGCCAAAGGTATTGTGGGCATGGATTGTGTAAGAATTCTTCAACCTCACCAATCAATATTCAAATGGAAAAGTCACCATGACAAGTTATCAACTCACAATAAAGTTAAGGCTAATGTAACTTGTAGGAGATGAACATTAGCAAAAAAAAATTGTTGGAGTTATTTTTAAAGTTTGTGTGTTATGGGGCTTGTCTGACTTGTTTTTTGGGACATATCTCCTTTCATTTAGAACTGTCTGAATAGGGAGTGTGGTTGTTACTTTTTGTATTTTATTTTTCTTCTTAATATAATACATGGAGTTATTTTTTAAGTTTGTGTGTTGTTGGGCATGTCCCACTTGTTTCCTGCCACGTATCTCCCTTCATTTAGGACCTTTCTAAATAGGGAGTGTGATTATTACTTTTTATGTCTTATTTTTCTTATTTCTTAATATAATACATTTACCTATAAAAATAAGAGAGATGAAGTTAAGGCTAAGTAATCTACTTGCCGTCAAGGTGCCCTTTTTTTTTTTTTTTTTTTTTTAAGTGGGGGGACTGTGAGAGGCATGGCAACTTTCGGCATTAGAGCTAAGAAAGGATGCCAATGCAGTGCCTGGTGTGGAGTTTTGTATTGAAAGAAATAAATCCCTTTGCCCCAAATTTTAAAGGTCAAGTCTCCACGGTGGTGGGCTTTATGTGTGCGAGAAGGTTGGGGATTTCAATAGCTCCTAGAAATTATGAAAGTATTCTGGTGTCACCCAGAAGATGGTTGAAATTAAATTGTGACAGATGCTCTTTAACAAATCCTGAAAGGTCAGTAGCTAATGCGGTTCTTCGAGAGTTTCAAGCAAAAGTTATATGTTCCTTTAAGAAACGATTGGGTGTTCAAACCAACTTTAACTTTGATTGTGGGCGTTAATGAGTTGAATGAGGCACGCTGGGATATAAATGTTCAAAATTGTGGATAGAATGTGATTTTGTTGCACTGACACTGTTGGTTTCGAAAGGGGTGGTTCTTTGGTTTGTATGAGAAATGTGACTTTCTTTCTCTCCAACTATATCCTTTTTTTTAAATAAGAAAATCAATTTATTACAAAAGAGGACAAATATATACAAAAGTGAAAGTAACCCTGCGAGGACTAGAGGCTAGAAACCTCAAGACTTAGAGAGAACCAAGATAAGAAATCCAGGCCCAGAAGACTATAGAGAGTTATAAACAAGCAAACTCTTACAAGTATTTTTCTTTTTTTTTCCCTAATGAAACTACAGAGAGTTTCATTCAAAAAATGACTACCAAGTTTCTCTTATGTATATAAAATGGTGAAATATAAGATCTTGTGGATGAAAAGATGTTAAGAGAAACTGGGTCCAATTGTTCATTGAAAATGCACCCAAGACTTCCCTTAAGTTCACAGGCTTACTAGCAAGAGAGCAGGCCCATACTTCTTGCACTAGGTATTGGACTTCATATGCAAGGTCCTTGTGTGGTAGGGGGCCCAATTGAAGAAGGTTGGCAAAGATGGGTCATCTTGGTGGACCTGGGGGAGTTTCCTGGTTTTCCTCTCAACAGATCTTCGACTAAACTTTAGGTATACGATGAGGGCAAATAGAAGGAAACTAACAAAAGTAGAGGCCAGAGGCAATATGCCTAAGTCCATGTAGACAAATAAATGATGCTTTTAACTTTCATGAAATGCACCCAAAGTCCTTATTCTTCTCAACAGATCTTTGAGTAAAGTTTAGGTATACAATGAGGGCAAATAGAAGGAAAATAACAAAAGTAGAGGTCAGAGGCAATATGCCTAATGTAGAATCACAACCCTAAAACGATGCACAAGATAATGAAAAATCAATAATAAATAATGCATATAGGTTTATGAGGTTTGATAAGACTACCTACGTCCTCAGAGAAATGAGATCTTGATTCACTATCAATGGAGAATAGAATTACAGCTCTCGAATATTAGATTCTCTATTCACCGAAATGGTAAGGAAGGGTCATGAAATATCCAACCACAACATGAGTTGAAGCCTCAACACAAACCATCCCTACCACCACACTTATTAGTCATATTAGTCCCACATTTTTATAAAAAAAAAAATCCCAAACCCACCTTGTCTACATGCACATCGATTCTAAATGAGAAAATTCCTTTCCTTGCATACCTGATCGGTCTTTTGAGATAGAAATCTTACGTAAAGACGATTTGGTGAGTTCTTGAACATCGTCTCTCCTCAATTACACCAACTCTGGGACTCAACAGTCACTTCTGTTCTTCGTCTTTTCCTTCTTGATTTTGATCGAAGGCACTATTGAAGCTTATGTGCAGCAGGGGATGCCTTCGTGCAAAACCAAGAAGGAAAAGACGAAGATCTAGTAGTGATTCTCTTAGAACGACGTTAACTATCTTAATTTCTGGTAAGAGAACGGTCCTATATATAACTTTGTAAGATACAACTTAGAAGTATAGAGGTCCAATTGCTAGGGTTCATCTCCTTCTGGTTTGTTATGGAAGTTGGTTAGGGATACAACTTAGGCCTAACAAACCTGAAACCGTCTGAAACCGGTCCTAACTTTCCGGTGCTTGGGCTGTGGGCTCCAGCCCAAATTATAGCTCTGATGTTTGGACAGGTTGGGCCGGGCCAGGCTCCAACCATTTACAAACAGTATCGGTTTAAAAAGTTTTCTTATGTTTTCTAATTTTGTATACAAAAACCTTTTTACCTTTAAAATTTTTTGTGGAATGGAAAGGTAAATTGTAACATTGAATCAGGTTGTTTATTGTTATATATATTTTTTTCTTAGTTGTTTAATATGAATTTAAAATTTTTATTGAAATGTATGTAAATTTAACATAGAATAACAAAATTTACTAGGTTTACGTTAATCGGGTTACCCCTTTATTTAAACAGTATACTAGTTTTGGTTTAAACTTTAAAATTAAAACCGAATCAAGGTTTCAATTTTAAAACCAAAATCAAATCATTTAATAAATAGTTTTACGTTTCAGTGTAAACAGTTCAATTCGATTTTTATAAACGGTTTCGATTTCAAATTCACATCCTTAAATTATCCAATGTCCCAAAGATCGAACTACCATCTTTATAAAGGAAAATCATGAAAATTATATGAAATGAAATCTGAAATCTACATATTTAAACTAAAAGCATAAACTATTAAAAAACCATTCACATATAAGGTGGGACGTAGTCCACTCGCCTAAAACAAAATTTGATAAAAAATTTCAGAACTTTATATAAAAGAGATTGCAGAATCAAAGTTCAGTTCACTTTACCAAAATATAGGGTATGATGAAAAGTCTCTCTCTCGGATTTGGGGGATGGTATTGGTATTAAATTGAATTAGTGGGTATCCGTCCATTTTATCTTTGCTTTTTTTAAAAGTACTAATTTTTTTACTATTTTACCCCTGAAACGATACGGATAACCGATCTGGATAGGTTAGGGATTAGAGATTAATCTCAGCTGATACCGATCCGACATTACCGATATGATATCGATACTTGAAACCATACTCTCGCTTGTATTATAATTCTGATATGCATGATAAGTTTCGTAACATTATATTTTACTTTTGAATTATACGTTGTAGTATAACAAGGAATATTAAAATGACAATTATTTCAAATTAGATTCAGAAAAGGGAAGATTATAGCCTTTTGACTTGGTACATTATTTTTAGGGTGGAGGAGACCAAACAATGGGCAACGTCACAGTTGCGCATTTAATTATTCTTTCTGAACAAATTTAAA
>NW_024868246.1:0-5636 GCF_013358625.1 Macadamia integrifolia
AAGAGTGGTGGAACTGTGATCAATCTCCAATTGATAAGAAAAAATTATTTAATATATAACATTCTCAACTATGAAATGTGATCAAATGTTCATTTCTTTGTTGGATTTATGTTTCAAGATTTTGAAAAATCAGTTTGAATACCCTTACAAGACTCAAACCAGGATAGTGCTAGCATATGTTCTCATACATAATAACATTCTCTAGCAATTAAGAGCAATTGATTGTATTTTTTTTTTACTCAAAGGCAATTAAGAGAAATTGATTGTATGATGATTTTTTGAATCTGTGTTTTAATATTCTATTTTATACACTCCTTATGTGATGAAATAGAAAAGAATGACTTCGGAAAGCCAATCTCAATCTAAAACACGAGATATCTGTTCATGGCCAAATAAAATCTCACACTTTATGCTTGAGTCTCTTTTGGGGCACCATCATAGTGATGACAGGGGCACCATCATAGTGATGACAGTGGATTAAGGAAAGATCAATAGCAAGCAATCGCCAAAGCATAAAGAAAAAATTTGGGATGATGTACAAATGAGAGCAATGTCACAATCATTACCAACTTTGAAAACAAAGGTTAAAAGCTTTGAGTGACCTAAAAAAATATTGATATGGGTTGGAGCATAATAGACATGTGCTTCGATGCACCTCAGCATGCTTGGAAGGAATTTGAGGTACTAATCTATTTTTTAGACCTTCATATAACCATAATAAATAATCATTTCTCTGAATGATATTCAATACTATTGTCTTCTAACATATTTGGTAGAAAAAGAAACAAAGATTTTGGAAAGAACATAGATGCTTCCCATACACATTGAAGTTGGTATCTGGTTGGGTAATGAGATTGCATGGGTTCATGATTTATCACATCCATATGACGCAGCTACTGATGGGCAGTATGATTTTACAATACCAGTTGATGTATTAGAAAAATTATCTGTTGCAAGTGGAGAGTTTCAGACCAAAGAAAGTGTCCCATTAATTCATCCAAAAGGTTCTAATCATGCTCGAGGTCGGCCTAAATTAACAAGTGCTTTTGGTAGAGAGAAGAGAAAGAAGGGAACAACTGAAAAGATATCAAGCTCGTCGAAGACAATAGCATATGTATGGACGTCTAGTCACCACTGAGTTAGGTGATGACCTCGCAGATAGGCTTTCTGATGCAATTGACATGATCCCAACTATTGACTTCAACAGAAAATGACATGCTAAAAAATTCTTTGTGCAACACCGGAACCTATGCAATCTATTCTTGAAAGCAAGTGATGTGAATAAGCCAAAGGTGTTGGAGTTGTATATGAGAAGGCAGGGACACAGATGATGAATGTTGACATAGATGAATGATTTTTTTTTTTGGACTATGCACTGATGGGAAAAAAATGAATTTTTTTTTGTTTAATTACTTTTTATAGGAGTTTATGAATGGTATGGATTGATGATTCAAGTAGGTTTCATTTGACTATGGAAGTTATGGATGATATGGATGAATTGTGAACATGTTGATATGCCTCAATATAAACATACTCAATACTCACTACATACTCAATCCTCAATATAAACATACTCAATACTCACTACATACTCAATCAGTATCCGGATCCGAAGAACTACTGTACGGATAGAATGCAGCTTTATCGATGAGCCAATCGTCATAGGCATCCATGAGAGGTATGAGACGAGGACAAGGAAGACGACCGTTCTGATGGAGTTCCCAAGCAGAATCAACAGTCTGGAGAAGAGGGGCTGGAACGTGATGGGGCTGAGTATCATTGAATTGGCACATGGTATGAAGAAACTGTCGCCACTCTGATCGATGCTGCCGTCGATTGATGAAGAGAGTATAGGGCTTTGTTCCATACACATGATAGTCTGTTGTGTAAGTAATGACATGGCAGGGGTGTAGGGTATGTGGAGGGTCAGTGATTTGGAGGACTGCTGGAGGTCCATGGAAAAGGATAATGGTATGGTGCATAGGTATGTCAGGGGAATCATCTTGAGGGAGAAGAGAGGTGAAAAGGTTCAACCAAGTTTCCATAGGAGCAAAGAGCTGTAGAAACTGGAAAATTGGGAGGTTAGGACGATGGGGTTGAATTGGACTACACCATTGGAAGCACATCATTTGGATAGCTTGAAGGGGAAAACTGATGGCTATGGAGTAGGCAGTACATAAATGCCAGAACATGCATTTATATATGAGGGGTAATTCCTGTAAGTCATACGAGGAATTGAAGGTGAAGACTGTGAGATAAGGGAAGTCTGGATGGCAAGAGGAGCCAGCAAGAAAGAGACCTTCTTGTCGAAGGGCTATTCTAAGAAGCTGGATGGCTGTGAGCTTGCTGTAGGTAAGGATGGCTTTGTAAGTTAAGGTATGACGGATTTCAGGAGGAAGGTGAGGAGGGATATCACAACTGAGGTTATGACCGGGTGAAGGTTGTGGTATGGCTGAGGAGGAGGAAGATGACGCTCCTGGGGTTAAAGGGTATAGGAGTGGGATGACCGAAAAGGTAGAGGTAGGTCGGGAAAGGAAGTCTGCCAAGACATTTTCTTTTCCTTTGATGTGTTTGATATCAAAGGACCACTTTGAGAACCATTGAGCCCATCGGAGCAGTTGATCATTAGGAAGTTGTTTCTGTCGGAATTCAAGCATTCGAGGAAAGCTTGACATGTCCAGTTCGATGAGGAACCTGTGTCCAATGAGATGAAACTGGAATTTCTCAATGCCTCGTCTGACTGCAAGAATTTCCTTAAATGTGGAGTGATAATGGGCTTCAGAGGTTTTGAATGAGCCACTCTTGTAATGTAACCACAAACTGTTCTTGTAGAATCAGGGTTTTCTTCAAGGAGGACTGCACCCCAGTGTGTATCACTAGCATCTGTTTGGAGAATCCTACGACCATCAGAAGGAATCTGTAAACAGGGAAGTCCTGTAGATAACTGCTTCAAAGCATGAATAGCTGCAGAATGTTCAGAAGACCAGAGAGGAGCATTCTTTCTCAAGAGTTGATGAAGAACAGATGTATGTCTGATTTGTTGAGGAAGAAACTCAGTCATGTAATTGACTATACCAAGGAATTGTTGGACCTGATGTTTTGTTAAAGGACCATCAGGAAATTGCTGTAGAGAAGTAGCAATATGCGGTTGAAGTTCATAGGTTCCTTTGGTAATAGTGACTCCAAGAAAATCAATGGTTGAAACACCAATCTGCATTTTCTTTGGGGAGAGCATGATTCCATAGTCTTGAACAAGCTGATGGAAGTGCTGAAGGAGACGTAAATGTTCATCCTGTGTAGATGAAAACAGAAGAATGTCATCAATATAAATCAGGGCATGCTCTTGAATGGGAGCAAAGATCTGCATCATGGCACGCTGAAATATTGATGGGGCCGTCTTCAAGCCGAATGGCATAACTGTCCACTGTAAGTGATAACCAGGGACACAAAAGGCTGTTTTTGGTCTATCATCAGGAATGATACCAAGTTGCCAAAAACCTGCTTTGAGGTCGAACTTGGAGAAGACAGTTGCTGAAGATAATTGAAGTAACAGAGCCGGACGAGTTGGTAATGGGAATTTATCATCAGCCAGGAAAAAGTTTAAAGGCCGATAATTAATCACCATTCTCATTTTTCCACGGATCTGTTCTGTTCTTTTGTTTACATAAAACGCCTGACATGCCCAGGGAGACACAGTGGATTCAAGCAATCCTTGAGCTTGTAGTTGGCTAAGTTCTTGGACTGCAAGTATCAAATGTTCAGGGGGCATTCCAGGATGACTGGCTTTTGTTGGATTAACATCTTCATTCTTCTTAAAAGGTAAGGAGATGAAGAACTTTGAATTCTGCCAGAGGGGATGAGAGCACTTAGTTAGGAACTCTGTGTGAGAGTCTGCACAAGAGGTCTGCAGAAGTTTTCCTTTAAATTCATTAAACAATGTAGGACCTGTTCCTGCAAGAAATATGTTAGAAAAAGGGGACCAGGGGAGAAGTTGTTGTTTATATACAAGACCTTGGGGAGTCCATTTAAGGGGAAGATGACTCAGGACATCAAAACCAATAATAAGATCTTTACCAGGACACTGGGATCCTAACATCACATGGGTGAAGGAAAGGGTTGGAAGAAGTTGAATTTTAATGGGTTTTTTAGTAACTAGGGTGATGTAGAAGGTTTCACCATTAGCTGCTAAAAATGGTAGAGGAGGGACTTGAGGTTTCCAGAAATGGTTTGTAAGAACTTTAGGGGACAAAATGGTTGTTGCAGCACCTGTATCAAGAAATGCTATCAGATGAACTGGTTTAGCATATGGTTCAGGGATAAGGGTTACTGCGGCATGGGGTAAGGTAATAGACTGACAAGGAAGAGGTGTTGGGAGTTGTCTAGGGGGAAGGAAAGGAATAACCTGGTAGAGGGGATCTGATTCCTCGGACTCGGAGAAGGAAGACTCTGGGTCTGAGTCTGTGAGGTGTTGGGGATCAACCTCGTCTGGGTAATTAATAGCAAAGAGGGAGAGGTCAGTAGGCTCTGCATCTAAGGAATACAGAGATTCAAGGCCAGCATCTTGTAGATCATCATGATGGAGAGAGGCAAGCATATGGAGCACTTTGTCTTTCTTACTGCGGTTCGGACAAGATTTTGCAAAATGTCCATCTTTTCCACAAATGAAGCAAGAAGTATTCTTGGATTTTCCACGAAATTGTTTTTTCCGAAGGAATTTCCACTGAGGCTTAAACCGTTTAAACCGAGAAGGCTTAAAAGGAAACCGTTTCTTGTGTTTTCTGGAAGAGTGAAAGAACTGCTTATGATGGAACTGCTTCTTTGTAGGACAATCACAGTTGTGATCGGAACCTTTACACTTGATCTTCATCCAGGAAGTGTCACAAGCGGAGGACACCTTGTCAGATTTTGATTGTAGTTCCTTCTAGATTTTCTTGACATTACAGAGTTTGTCAAGGGCTGTGAGAGCAAAACTGTATAAGGAGCCGATGCTGCAAGAAGCTAGAGCAATGAAACTGCAGAGTATCAGCACCAAGAGGATCTGGAAGTGAGTTCAAGAAGATCTGCTTAAGGTTCTCATCATCAAGGCCGCCAATCTTATGGAATCTGTCTGTCATTCGAACATAGTGTTTGTCAAGATCTGGACGAGCTAGAGAACAACACTTAAGCTGTAAAAACTCTTCACGAGCTTTTGTAATATCATTCGAGACAGGACCAAGGAATTCTTGATATAAGACTGTGACGAATTGACCTTCAGGAAGTTGAACAAGTTGTAATTGTCTATAGCCACCAAGGGCTAAATACCATTCCCTGAGTTTTCCTTGTAGACGGGCAACAAATTTTGTCAGAACACTGACTGATGTAGCACCTTCTTGGAGAAGTTCAGCATTAATCCAGGCATGGAAATCAGCAAACTTGGATGCCCATTTAGATATAGGGACATCATCCAGGGTAAAGAACTGTTTAGGGTCTTGGTTGGAAAACGGAGCATATGTTGGAGGGGGCTGTGGTGCAGGTTCAGGATTATGGACCATAGGGTCATCCTGATCACCATCCAACTCATCAACAGTAGGAGGAGCAGGATAAGGAGCAGGGGGATCTTGGCCTGTGTTCATGAAAGAAGGGACAGGTGTTGGGTC
>NW_024868246.1:7429-48273 GCF_013358625.1 Macadamia integrifolia
TGTCGACTGGATGTTGCTGCTTGAGGTGGAGCCTGTTGTAAACTATGCAACTGAGCTTCAAGAAACCGCAGGTGTTTCTCTTTTTGTCCAATAAGGGCAAAGACCTGAGCGGTATCAGCAGTCGAGGAAGCAATACCAGCAAGTTCAGTATGAACTTGATCCATCTCAGCTTTAAGAGATTGTAAAAGCTGAGAATGCCGGCCAACAGTATTATGAGTGTGCTGGGTAGAAGCAAGGATACGTTCAAGGTACTAGTTTTGGACAATGGCATTTTCATTTTGCCAATTGAGGGCTGCTTCAGCCGGAGAGATTTCTTTTGGTTGTCCAGTGGGTAGGATAGGAGGTTTAACCTTCCAGACATGACGTACACCATGAGAATCAGGACCATAATCAGTAGGACCAGGAAAATTCTTCACTGGGGAAGAAGAAGAGGATCCTGGCGCATACATGCAACAAGGAGGAACCATGGGAGATGGGGGCTTAGGTTGTGACGAAGGTTTACAAACTGGAGTAGGAGGTGGAACATAAGGAGGTTCCTGTGGAGGATTACCGTATTTGACCATAAAGGGATAACGGGCTTCAGTGCTTAAGGGCCCAACAGTATTATCTCCTGACTCATATCGTTCCCTTAGAATAGTCTGGGAAGACTTTCTTTTAGGCCGATAGGTATCATCATCATCAGAGTCTTGGAGACAATCATCACAGTCACAAAGGTCAAAGTACTTGTGACCAGTGACCGGATCAGAGAAATAGTAAACAGGGTTGCCTTGAGCATCAAAAGATTTGACTGGAATCTTTTCTTGTATCATGCCCGTAAATTGAGTGGGAAAAGGAGACGGTAATGGTTGTGGAGGAGGGAACCGGATTTCAACCTCACCGGAAGGGTGAGTGATGAACTGTGGGTCTGTAGACTGGAGAGGTTCTACTGGAGCAGGTTGCTGAGTAGCCATCTGCTGTTCATAAGCCGTAACCCAAGAAGAAGGTAAGAGACGAAGGAGGTCGTCTCGTGGAATTTGTCTTGGTACATAGGTAAGGCTTGGAACATGGTCAGAATCCACTGAGAGGAATAGAGCGTCCTCAGTTTGGCCTTTCGATAAATCAAAGGAATGGTTTTGTAACCGATAAGCCAATTGATAGTGGATTGTACTTGCTAAGGCAGTAGGGGCAAGGGGAGAACCAGAGATTTGTATCTGGAACTTCAAGGCTGAAGGAAGTAAGGGATCTGCTAAGGCGATATTGAAGTTAGGATACAGGGTAAGGAAGATTGTTCCTGCGTTCAGGGTGGTCTGAACAGTAGCAACCACGGCATGTTCATACCGGAGAAAGCGACTGTCTAAAAGAGCTATGCGGGAGAACACGGGAAGGCCTTTCCTGCCATGGAAAGTAAGGGCAAACTTGATTCCACCAAAATGGAGATGGGTATAACCCTGGTTTTGCCAATCAGGGATGAAAGAGGTCGGGATTTCCAAGGTAAATAGTTGTTCCTTGGTCGTGGCAGGGATGTGATGTAACTCACATCGGGAAGCCTGAACAAGTTCCTTTACCGGAGGGGTTTTCTTCCTAGGGGCTAAAAGGGTTTTCCAGGTAGCAGAAGAGGATGTCTTCTTAGGGAAGACAGTATATGGGTTTAACATAGGAGAAGGAGTAGAAGGAATGATTTGATCATCGGGGAGATAATCAAACTCATATAAAGATTCTATAGAAGAAAAAGAAGAAGACCGGGAAGACGAAGAAGAAGAAGAAGAAGAACTTCGAGAGGACATAGATCGTCGGAAAAGAGACATACTGTAAAAGAGGCAGAAATCCAAATCCGAGCAGCACTTCCCGTCGGTGAAACTCAGCTAGATAAAAAGATGCCTAGTCGAGGCCGATCAGGACCCCCGGGGTTCAAGTTCTCAGAGACAGATCAACCTGAGCCGTTACAGGGTAAAAGACGGCCACTCCTTGGCCTGAAGACCCATCGCTCAAAGGTTCTTTCTCTGTCACCAGGAAACCGAAACCACGAAGTAACCTGCAATAGGGCGTGGCCTAGAACATCCCTTTAACTAACAGAGGTTCGAACCGAGAAGGGTCGGCTGCCGGAGACAGACCTTAGCCGGAGACGGAGGAGGGGTAAGGCTCTGATACCATTCTTCTCTCACGGTGTAAGTCACAAACGGGCTCTGCCCAAATCCATTATGTGAGGGGCTTTAAATAGCCAAGGATACAAGGGACTACAAGGGACATGTGGGACCCAAGCCATGTGTCCTTCACATGGACTTCACATAATTTGCTTATAGATGGTACTGATGAATGACTACATAGGTTATCTAGTTTGGTCATTGGATTGTATGGATGAATTGGAACAGGTGATATATTGATTCTCTATCGTATTACTCTAGTTTATGGATAGTATGAATGAATGACTACAAATGTTATCTATTTTAGTATTGCATTGTAAGAATGTGTTGGAACATGATAGCTAGATGTGATGTATGGTATCATTTCTTTATATGGATTGTATAGATGAATGAGGGCAGGTTATTCCGAAAAAACAATGGATTTCATGGATGAATGAAAACATGTTATATAATTATCTATTTATTTTTCTTTATGGATTTTATGGATGAATGAGAACATGTTATATAATTATCTATTTATTTTTCTTTATGGATTTCATGGATGAACCAGAAAAGGTTATCCAAGGCTTTGTACGTAACATTCTAAAATGGATTCTATTGTTTTTCAATTTTTTGGAACAGAAATGGGATAAAAACTATATGGTAAGTCCGGTTCAATTTTTTTTTTTTTAAATGAATAGGACACTTTTTATGGTTTAGAGTCCCTTTTTTGGAGCATGAAAAGCAAGCTTCTCACACTGAGAATCGATTATGAGCAAAAGGCACAGAGTCAAGGCTCTCACTTAAGTATAGAGGGGTGAAACCGGAATTCGTGCTCCAAACATAACAAAATGGTTGATCGATATGTTTGGAAACCCATTACTTTCTTCTATCTTGGAAAAGCTAAAGAGAGAAGCGTATAGAGAAACAGAAGACGTCTGTGGTTGCGAGAAGATTCATCACCTACCATCGACGAGGTGAGATGGGAGATCTCTCTCTCTCTCTATTTCTTTCTCTCCCTCTGCCCCCTAATTTTTTTCTTGTTTTGCATATCGATCTCTTTATTTATGGTTGCTAGATCTGCTTATTGGTTCGCCTATGTGCTTGCGAGGTCTGCATCTGTGCTTGCGAGTCGCCATTGTGCTTGCTGGTTCGCGACCTATTTTCTCCCTTTTAATTTGTTATTATGGAATAAAATAGAACCATGACCTTCCCATTTGGTTATTAGGAAGGCATTTTGGAAATTGATTCGCTAAAAAGTAATGAGTAGCTTCTACTTGGAACAACTATAGCCTTGGGTTGATCCACTTTGCATGGATGTTAAGTGTAACAACGATGTTGTTGTAATTTCTATTATGAAGCATTACTTGTCAGTACAAGCTAGCATGAAAAGAGAGGTTTAGCCTTTAATTGGCACATTTCTGCCTTATTTGAAACAATATTCTAGGTAACTCAAAGGTGTTCATTATGAGATTGAGTAGTTCATTGTCTAACTAGGGTCTTTTTTTAGCTTTCCATTAAAGCTCAGTTGGATCTTGAGAGTCCGAACTACCGAGATATCATCCATATAATGCAGATCAAATAGATGGATCTGCTGTGGTGGGTTTCATGTCAGATGTTGTGATCAAAACCTGGTAAGAGAGAGAGGGGAAGTATAAATAAAGGAAAGGGTGCAGATCACATATGAGAGAACAGAGAGAGGTCATGTCATAGATCATGGGGCAACAACCTTAATTCGATAACAAACCAAATCCAATCCATTCATTCAATCGTGGGTGAGGTATATTGCTTACATGTATTTATACTACTATTTAACCTAAACTTTTTAGCATATTAATCAACCAAAATTTACGAGTGGCAGCTCTTGTCCATCTCTTGTATAAACAAACTTTAGAAATGATTCTGTTAAGTGCAAATCATACAGGTTTTTGTTTCTTTCAAGTTAGAAAATCGTTTCTTTTTTTTTTGTTACCATACAAAATTTAAGACGCAAAATCACTCCAAAAAAATAGAAATGCAAAAAAGTCTGTTAGACCCAGAATCAAGTTTAAAAAACAAAATCATTACAATACAAAGCTTAATTTTCTAGTTTTTTATTTTTATTTTTATGGATTGTATGGAAGGATGATATGATATTTGTTCAATATTTCTTTGATAGATGTTAAAAAATGAATGAAAGATGGATGACATAATGATTTAACTGTTGTCGCCATCAAATGTGAACGTTTAACAAAGGTTTATTCTATACACCTTATTTAGATTTTTGGGAGAGGGGTGTGTGAGGTAGAAGTAATCTCACATAAAATCTAATTTTTAAATGCATTACCTTGATAGTTAATACTGATTGTCATCTGGGGAGAAAATTCTACAAGTGTCATACACGCACTTCTTTTTTTTATGTGGGTGGACCATTACAAAATGTGTGAATATGGGGAAGGACATGCAAAGTTCAAAGATGCACTAATAGACCAAATGAAAGATGAGACTTCTAGTGTTGCCCACGTTCCACCTTGGTATGATGGTGAGATAGTTTAAATTTTACCCAAAATACTTAATTATTCATTTGCATATAATTGTTTAATGTTTGAATAGTTCAATTTTTATTTTTTTTTGGTTAAAAAATCAAGGATGTAAAAAGCTTGAATCAATAGAGGTTGGAGAATTTTCTTCATCTAACCATGTAGCAGGGAGTACGGGTGTGGTTCAACCTACAATGACACCTCCATCATCAGATTATCTGCAAGAATATGTAAAAGGGAGGATTGAAGCATCTGAACAACAAACAAGAATAATTACAATGACATTGGAAGACATATTAAATACTGTCAAAAGTATTGACATTAACAAATGAAGAAGTTTGAGAAGATAGAAAAGTGACACTTGGCATAAATTCCAAAAATTTAGTTTAAATTCAATTAATGCACTTGATTCTTGATTGAAAATGTTCTAAATTGTTGAATTATTTAAGTGGATTGTTTAATTAAAGAATTTGGACATTTTTTAAAGACCAATATTTTGTATAAATATGGTTGGAACAATTAGTTCTTGTCTTTTTCCTTTTATTAAATAAGAAAAGGAATTTTTCCCTCTAAGTGTCGACAAATAAACTTAGTAAGATGTACTAACAAATGATTTTAAAAAGTAGTGTAATAACATACCAAAATCAAAGCATAGTTGTGTATATATATTGGGATCATGACATTTTAAGGGTAACCAAATAGTTATTCAGGGTGATTTTAGGTGTTTCCAAATGATAGAATTAGAGTACCCAAACAGTTTTTGAAGATGAAACATCTTACATAATCAATAAAACCCAAATAATTATTTTATTAAGAATACCATTCTAGGGAACCAATCTATGGGATTACATCTATATTAGATACATGTCTCTATAAATTCATCCAATCAAACACACCCTAAGAATTTCATGGAACACCTTGGATACAACGACGACTCTGCCTCCTCTGTGTTTAAGTCTCCAACATAAACATCCTCCTCTCTTCTCTTTCATCCAACTCTAACAAAACCTATCGCAACGTCACCGTCGGCTAGAACCATAATGCCATTTGCAACCACTACTACTGCAAAGGCAACATCACCCATGATACAATTCAACAAGAGAGAGAGAGAGAGAGAGTAGGTTTTTCAATACTCTAATGCAGGAATGCACGATTTTAGGAGAACAAGAACGTGGAATGAGCCTTCTGGCGCATTCTAGAACATGGCCCATTCTTGAACTCCTAAGAACTCCTAAGAATTTAGAATGAAAATACATACCAAACATTGTTTCTGTCATTTCAGAATGAGTTCTAAACCTGAACATGTTATGAAATTACACACCAAACACAACCTAACTATTCTTGACATGGAAACATTGTCATCTACAAAAGTACACTCAGCACATGATTGCTAATGTGGCAAATTCTGATTCTGATAGTTATGCAACGTCACCAATGCTATTATCTAGAGGAAAAAAAAGAAAAGAAAAGAACGCCACTAACAGTGTCAATATGTAATATATATCACAAAGTCTCCTAACCATAGTTAGAAAAAATGGGAATGGCAAAAAAATAGAAATGGATGGCACAGGTTTTAAACAGTAAAATTTTTCGAACGATATGATCAAATAAATAGTCAAAAAAACAGAGAACAGCAAAAAACGGAAAATATACGGTATGGGTTTTAAACGTGTAGATTTCAAACAAACGGGACTAAAATGGTAGTATACTCATATAAATTAAGGAATTATTACATGAATACCTGCATTTAATGTTCAAAACAACTACAATATCCAACATTAATGCATATATATCTCATGTCTCATTATAAGTTTTATGACATATAATTGAATATTATCTAACACCAATTCTAAATTCATACGCCACACATGTCTAAGTTTTATTGAGCAATGTGGCTTGGCTATGATGTTGTTCATTGTTGTCAACATAGTCAACACACTCTTGGAGTAATGTATGTATAATTTGAGTTGGGAGTCATCACTTTAGAAACATTTTTCAGCAAATGCATCAATTTGTATCTCGATTTCAGGGTCCATACATTAATATTGAGTTAGAGGTGATAACATGACAAATATAAGCCATTGAGTTAGCTTCAAGTCAGCGAAAGAATTTGATCGATCAAAGTTTAGGAGAAAGAGAGAGATATGATCAATTAAGTCTTAAAAAATGCCAAAAATTGAGAACATGTTTAAACGCGTTTTAAATGTGTTTAGAACGAGAATGCTAGCCGTTTAGAGTTTTTTCAAGTATCTTTGGGAAGTATACAAAAAAATATATTTTAAATGGTAAAAAACGAGAACGTATATAAGACAAAGTTATAAACGTATTTTTGCTAAGAGTACTCTTAACTATATAGACAAGAGGGTTTCTTCAATATTATAAACAGATGCTCGACATCCATTAGATTGAAATCTTAAATCCCATCTAAATAAACAATTGCATAAGAATCGTTAATCGATTAAATTGAAAACCCGTCGCCATCTTTGAACCAACAATATTGACATTGATTGTGACCTGCCTTGCTCCCCAAGAATTTCTAGAGAAAAAGCGGTTGCGAAACCTGTAGGTGACTTTACATAAATGCCCTTAAATGCTTTTTCCTGTTTTCTGATACGTTGAGTGAGGTCGCTCTAGAAGGTTTTCGGAAGAAACCGTCAGAATATTCGAGAAGCAGCTTCGAGGCTCGAAGCCCTCGAACTATAAATACCCCTCTCGTTTGTAATGTAGAGGTCGTCTAATATCCGGCTTTTCGTTATCTGCTTAATCTCTCGTTGTTCGTTATATATATCAATACTTTCTCGATTCATTCTCAGTTACAATAATGCCTCGCCGAAGCTCTGGGGGTAAAGTTTCAAAATTTCACTTTCATGTTTCCTTGATTTCTGAAATTCCGTTTCTTTCTGCTCTGGTTTTTGAGTATTATGTGTTGTGTTAGAGTTCTAGTTACTTTGATTGGGATTTCTTGCAGAGTTTCTTTTATGGTCTGGATGATCCGTTTAGAAGAAAATTTTATGAGTTTTTGAAATTTAGGCAAGCCCAAAAACATTTTCATGAATTAATTCATGGTTACAGGAGAGGATTTGAGAATTTTTAAAGAAAAAGTTGAATTTTCAACAAGACGAGTTATGCAATTCGTTTGAAGGTTGGATTATGTTAAATTTTTATTGTTGGATTTGCAGGAAGGCCAGCACCTCGTGCAGCCTCTCGTGCTGCTCCAGTGCGTAACCCACCTAAACCAGGTAATTTCTTAATGTTATTGGATCTGTTTTTTCGTTTCCTATAGTTCATCAATGAAATCATGACTGAGCTTTGATGGTTTTAATTGATTTTTATTTACAGCAACCCCAGCTCCTCCTCCGGCACCTATACAGGGTGGCGGTGGATCCATGGTTGGAGGACTCGGTGCCACCATTGCGGAAGGTCGGTTATTTATCTCATACTTTCGTTCTTTTTATTCTCTTTATTTACTTAATAAATACTAATCTCTGATATTGAGATTCTCTATTTCTCTTGTTTTGTCTTAAACAGGAATGGCTTTTGGCACTGGAAGCGCAATGGCTCACAGAGCTGTGGATGCAGTAATGGGTCCTCGCGTGATTCAGCATGAAACTGTGGCCTCGGGAGCTCCTGCTACTGCCCCTGTATCTGCCTCTACCATGGGCAGTGTTGTAGGATCGGATGGTTGCAGTGTTCAATCCAAGGCCTTCCAAGATGTATGTTAACTCTCCATATAGAAGTAATTTAGCAATTGTTTTTCCTAAACAGGTGCTGCTATATATGAGATTGAATACTAGGGGAAAGAAAACGAAACCATTTGATGCATTTGTCTAGTTATTGTGTGAACAAGATCACTCCTATACCAATTCTTAGAGAGGAGCCCAGTTTTTTCTTCTATTGGGTTCCTCTTAAGAATTAAGGTATACTAGAAAAAAGATATGTCCACGATGTTCTGATCTTTCTGTCTCTACTTGCAGTGCCTGAACAATTATGGAAACGATATCAGCAAGTGTCAGTTCTACATGGACATGCTAACTGAGTGCCGCAGGAGCTCTGGTGCTGTGATGGGTGTTTAATGAAGTTTACAAATAGTGGTATAGTGTTTGCTAGGTTGAACACATTCATGGAAATATGTGTGCACTGTGGCTTTGGGTGATCAGTTCTTGAGAAAGATTTTTACCCTGAAAAAATAAACGTGGAATTCCAAGACACTGATACTTTAATTGCTGGGATTTGGAAAGACATGATAAATTGAGTTTCTGATTCTATACAAATTTGATTTAGATTGTTGTATCTAGATTTTTCTCTTTTTAAGCCAAAATTCAATATTGTTCATTTTTTTTTAATTTCTTTACCACTCATAAAGGAATTGGGTTATATTTTTGGAGTAACCCATCAACCAAAATCTCTGTTATGCTTCTGGACATGATTGTTGCTGTGGAATGCAGTCTTGTCGACATTTCTCTTGTTGAAATGTTGTGTCTATTAAATACTGTTCTATATGAACAACAATGATTACATACAAGTTGTTCAATTATTTGGGTTTGAACTTTGAACTGTAACACTTAAATCTAAAAAAAGGTTGAGATTAGGATCCCAAAGATTTCATGCTTTCCGGAATACTAGAAAATTCATTAAGTGTATAAGTAATCAAGTATATCAATGTTCAGATTAGTTATATGTGAGAATTAGGTAATGATCCTGTGTCTGTAAAAATTCACATAAGTAGGCCTTACTTTGTTTGTAAGGCCTGATTATGAAGGCTGGTATAGACACAAAATTATGAACGTGGGAATAAGAGAAACTGAACTCTAAGGCCGTTTTATTTTCAATAAATGCGTGATTTGATTCGAAAACCGTATTATTGTGCTTCAATTCTTTTGAATAGCACCATACCTCATCTACAGAATTTTTTTTTTTTTGTGGGTAGAAAGAGGATCATTCATTAGAAACATCCGAAGTGGATGGGGATACGAGGAAAACCTCCCTGATCAAAACCGAGTTGAGCCAGGGGTCATTATAAGGAACTCAATTACAACAGAGGATAAGAGAGCCTTGCGAGAGAGGGAAGTGAGCAACAATGTTTGTTTCTCGACGACAGAAACGGAAGATGCACTCCACAGAAGAGGAAAGACGTTGAATATCGTCGACCACAGAGTAGATTTCAACATCAAAAGAACTCGAGCAAACTACATGAACAAGCCGCTAGGAATCACACCCAAAAATCACCTTTGGCCAGCCCTTAGAAATGGCACGAAGCGTGGCCGAACGCAATCCAAGAGACTCGGCAATCAAAGGTGAAGTGTACGGGATTGGTTCAGAGACAGCTGCCAAAACCTCACCCAAAGAGTTGCGCGCCACAAAACCCACACCCGCCTTCTTACTGGAAAGGACCGCTGCATCAGAATTAACCTTAATGAAACCGGAAGGGGGAAGTGACCAGCCCCCACAGGCAGGACAAGCAGGCGTGGACAGAGGAGAGTGCAAGCCAGGGGCTGTAACAAGGCAAAACTCGTCGAAGGAACTTTGAGCTTTGCGAATGACCTCCTCAGGAGAGAACTGCATTATTATGGACAAGTGAAGTTCTCGCTTTCCATAATTGCCAACAAATGAAGGAAGCATGAGAAGCAACCGGCTTAGCCTGATCTTGCAAGGGCGAGGGCAGATTCTTCCAGGACTCGAGCCAACCTTCCAACCCAAGAGAGGGATCACAATCAGCCCAAACCGAAACGGAGGAGCCAAACCAAACAGCTTTTGCAAATGGGCAAGCTACAAGCACATGATGAGGAGTCTCAAGAGTGCTTCCGCACCTTGCACAAGAAGCAACAAGACGCATATGCTGACGCTGGAAGCCTTCCCCAACCGCAACCCCATCTGCACAGCATCGCCAAAGAAAAGACCAAATGTTAGGGAGAGTTTTAATTCTCCAGATAAACTTCCAAGTCTTGTCATAAACTCTTTGATAAGCACGAGAAGTGGATGAAGAGGGCTTTGCTCCCCGAAGCTGGTCAGCATGATTAGAAGTAAGATGATAGGCCCGCTTAACCGAGAACGTGCTGGAGTTACCTTCTCCCCAAAAAAGATGATCATCACATTCCACCAAACTCAAGGGGATGGACAAAATAGCAGCTTCAACAAGAGGGGGGAAGAAGGCAGCCAAAGACACACGGTTCCAACACCTGTTAGGATGATCAATAATCTCAGAGACCCAAACAAGATCGCAACCCACAGCCTTGGGAGAAGGGATCATCTGGTTTGGCAAAGAAGGAATCCAGCGATCGCCCCGTATACGAACAGAACGGCCATTACTCCCAAGATAGACCAGAAGAAAAAAGCTCCCTGCCATCCAGGATACTTCGCATCCCCAAGATGGAGAGGACCCGAGACGAGCATCAAGAAAAGAAGACCGTGGAAAATAGATAGCCTTCATAAAAGATGCCCATAAAGATGATCAGACCAAAGCTTCCAAGAGGCTCGAGCTAATAGAGCTTTGTTGTGCAGTTTAGAGTCACGAAAACCCAAGCCACTTTTATCTTTAGAACAACACATACGATCCCAAGAGATCCAGTGAACTTTCGCTTTAGATTCTTCTTGTTCAAGTCACAATGGATGGAAGCTGGAATTTTAAAGTGGGACCCCGAGTAAGTCGGAATAGCAAAAGCCTCAGACTTGATGAGAGTTTCACGGGCAGAGTGAGATAAAAGCTTAGATTTCCACCCTCCAGTGAGATTCAAAGTGCGATCTCGAACACCTTTAAAGAGAGTTTTCTTACTTTGACCAAAGTCAACTGGGAGGCCCAAGTTTAGAGACTTGGACAACCATCTGCAAATACGATGATGGGTGTTTGGGCTGAAAATGATAGATGACTTCACAAGGTTAATGGCTTGACCGCTAGCTCGACAGTAGAGATCCAGACTTTTTTTTAAATTAGAGAGCTCAAGCAAGATCCACTCTAGAAAACAGAAGACAATCATCATCATATAATAAATGAGAGATTGGGGGAGCACGATTCTTTACCCGAATACCATGAATTTCACCAATATTCTCGGCATTAGAAAAAACAGAGCTAAGAGCTTGGGCACAAATATGACCCTGAGGGATTCCATTAATAAGCACTTTGAAATGAGCCGCAGGCAAACATTGCATACACATCTTGATCCAATGGGAACTAAATCCAAATCTTTTAAGAATCCCCTCAATAAACCCCCCTTCTAACCTATCATAAGCCTTTTTCATGTCAAGCTTGATAGCAGCCAGCTTAATCTTACCCTTCTTCTGCTGACGGATGTAGTGAAACAACTTATGGGCCATAAAAACATTCTCTGAGATGGATCTTACTGAAACAAAAGCTGATTGAGGGTATGAGATAATATCATCAAGCGTAAGCTTAAACCTGTTTGCAAGAACTTTGGAAACAATGTGATATGCGACATCACATAAGCTAATAGGCTTATAATGGTCAAGTGATGCAGGAGCCTTAGTTATTAAATTCTCCAAATTATTAGAATAATTCGGCCAAACAGAATTTTACAAATAATTCTATCCGAATCCAAATCAAATAAAAAATTCTTGAATTTTATAGAATTTTTTAAAATTCACGAATAATTCAGCAGAACCGAATTTTATCCAAATTTTATCCCATGTAAAAAAAAAAAAAAAACTTTACCTTTAATAAGCTAATAAGCCTTTAGAAAATAGTGTGATTAGAATGCATTTATTATCCTAATGTTACTTTTCTTCTTTTTTTAACAAAAGCCAACAAAGCTTATCTTTCTTGAGGTAATCTTTCACACTTCTACAAAAAAAATAAAATAAAATAAAATAAAAATCTCTCACCCCATTTTGATTTAACTAAGTCTTACAGTTGTTACTCTCTCTAGTCTTTAAGGTGAACATGCATGGTGGATGACGTGGGTTTAGCTAAATTTGTGTTCAGTCCCACCTCTCAGTCTCTCTTTCTCTAATTCAATTATTCGAGTAATAGAAAATGAGTTTAGAAAAATAAAAAGAGCTAAATATAATATTTTTATTTTTAAAATTTAAAATTTTAATTTTTATATCATTTGTATATTATGTACATATGATAATTGATAGATAATATGAAACAAGTATTGCAAATATTAAAAATAATATCCGAATTTTTTGTCCGCTTTTTATTTTTAAAAACGAATAATTCCCGAATTCGAATCCGAACTCGAATTTATTATCTCAGCTTTTTTGATCGATATTTTGATTGAATCGTTGAATTAATGAAATGAATTAATCTGAATAATTCTTCATCCGAATAATTCTCAAATCCAAATTTAATAACTATGATCAGAAGAAAGCACTTTTGAAATAAGGCAAATATAAGTGGAGTTGAAATCCTTCGCTAGATGGCTCGAAGAGAAGAACTCTGTGACAAACTTCAAGATATCTAGCCCAATAAGATGCCAAAACTTTTGGAAGAAGACTGGGGGAAGCCCATCTGGACCTGGACTCTTCAGAGCTTCCATATGGGAACACCACATCACGAACTTCACTTTCCGAAGGCAAACGTCACAAGCAATCATTTGTCTCACTCAAGACAACAGGTTGAATTAGATTGTGGGTCACTTGGCTCAGATTTGAACATAGCTGAATGAAAATAAATACGGAACGATTCATGAAGATCGATAAGCATGCATGACAAACACTACAAAAACAAGTTTTAGGCATACCTGAATCCATGACTGAAGAATAAGAACTCCTCTATGTCTTCTTGTATGCTCTTCGTACAACACGATCAATGTTGGTCTGGTCTACCCTCTTTCCCTTTTGCTTTTTTGGTTGTTAGCCTCACTTAATGGGTCAGTAATAACTATATATAGGGGTGAGGGTAGGGACCAACCCTGCAATAAAATTAGGGTTTCCTCCCCATTAAGGAAACAATACCTTAGGTCCACACATAGTAATAAATATTTCATACCATTAAGGTGTGCTAATAGAATCCAATATCTCCATAGAGATCACTTACCAATAATATTGGATTCTTTCTGCTTACTCCATCTTTAGTCAACACCACTAAACCGATTTTGGAAACAAATCTTTGACTATGCTAGCCCACCTAATAGGAAATCTTACAATCTCCCACTTGGGCAGCATATGTCACAAGTTTTAGATTTTAAAATTTATTTAAAACGACTCTCCGGTTTAGATAAACTGAATGTGGCCACAAACAAAACAGTGTCGAATGGAGTGCACCTTAAACCAAATGCCTTGGTCCGAATGAGAATTACAAACACCCAACCGTATTGATCATCACATCTAAAACGATATGAGACCACACACGTTAAAGTGCTCATAACATCACCGACTTGGGCTGAACAGTATGAAAGTGTGGTATGGAAAATAACATGCAATAGTGATCATCATGTCTATTTTCAAATTGGTCCTCACTCAAAAACCAAATGAGCCCTATGAGACAGATACCGAAGGTCTCATTAATTACAAGCGTCTCCCAAACGCTCAAGCTTCAATCAAAGAAGCTCATTGGGACTGGGTCCGGATGTCCCACAACACTAGTACTAGACCTCAATCAAACAAGGCTTTGCTAGCGACTGGATGTGTGTGTATTGACTGGAACCTCAGATACCGAATGAGGTAAGTACACCACATATAACCTCAATTTTCTTTATGAGGCAAATAAATAAGTGTATACATATAAACAAATCGCCATAACAAAAATGCATATATATTCTTGAGAAGAATAATAATGCATCATATGTATAAACTAAAACTGAAAGTCAAATGCGAACATATTGAGCAAAACTCCCACTAATAAAATACATCAAAAGAACTAACAAGTCCCATATTAGTGACATGCTCTTGAAAGACTTTTGGAGTCAAGCCTTAGTAAGATGATCTGTAATCATGTTTTCTGTAGCAATCTGTTCCATTGTAATCTGTGACTCTTGAACTTTCTCTTTGACAAAAAATTACTTAATGTCAATGTGTTTAGAGTCTGAAGTACTTTTACGTTATGAAATAAACAAACTGCAGCGGAGTTGTCACAGAACATCCTCAATGGTTTAGATATAGAGTCAATAATTTGTAATAATATAGTTCTACAGAAATTTATGATTCATGAGCTTACTCCCACTGATCTTTAGATAAACCTATTCGATTCCTCCCATTTTCATAAAGAACCTTAGCTTGAACATAATTAACAACCACTGGCTTAGGAGGCTCATCAATTAAGATTAAAATTTATTATCATAATAGCCAGAGAAATATTAAATGATTAGTTCCATTCCTTAAAATTGGAACCATTCAAACTTTTTTTTTTTAACAGAAAATAGCTGAGAAGTCAAAGATGACAAATATAATCATACATATTTATCAAAATATATATAATATGCAAGAACAGAAGGCATATTAAACTTCCCAATAATATAATTAAATCTGACTAATTGGGCTATTAATCAGATTTATCCCAGTATTGTTTTCAATAACTGTAGGAAAACAGAAACTGGGGAAAGATTCGACGTCATCGGGGTCACACCTGTGGTGGCAAGATCGCCCAACACGTAGTGAAATCTTTCACATGCAAGGCGAGACGCTCGAAACAACACCACTTTGAAGATTCCGTCACCTGTGGTGGCAAGACAAGAACCTCCAAAACTATGAAGCCCAAAATGTCACCCTCACACTATCAAGCGAAACCGACCAAATGAATGACTCACCTGTGGTGGCAAGAGCACATCATTCGCCATATGGTCTCATTGACTGCAACCCATCCTGAATAGTCAATAGTAATTTCATAATCTCAGTAACTAGCCCACTAAGTGGAAGCGTAATCACTGAAATTATGAAAACCTATAGACTTGGATTGCTACCAAATGCCCGTGGGTTTAGATTTTGGGTGCAAACAACAAGATGAGCTATTTCAGTATTTAATTGATAAAATATTCAACATAAGCCCACAAAAGCAACCCATTATAAACCCTAATAATCAATATGGTAATACCATAATTTAACAGTTATCAAAGTGAGTACATTCTTAGTATGACAGTTTTGTACTTCCAGCCATTACCATAAATAAATAAAAATCTAAATATGGTATTTTCTATAATGACAACATGCTAAATATGAAAGTTCATAATATTTATTCATGATAACAAAAAACACATGAAATATGTTACTTTATCCATAATTCATTAGATATACAAAGTTGTATACAAATATGAACTTTCAACCCAAATGACTTTAATATCCAACATAAATATTAGCCCATAAACTTTAAAGTCAATCATAATAAAACCCCATAATTTATTCAAGTCAAAAGAAAATTAGCTAATAGGGCACATGAACCGAATAACTTATAGGCTAAAAACAACAATAAGTCTTTAATAAATAAAAGTAATGTTTGTTTAGATCCATAGTAAGTATAAACAACTTCATAGGCTTTATACCAATAAACCATTAAAACTTCAATGAGTTCATTTAAATTATTCAAATATAATATATCTGTTTTATCTCGATGAATTTTCAATAAAATTGAACTTTATCATAAGTACAAATATGACATATAAATTTGAAGAAATATTACTTAAACAATGCACTTGTGATATTTTGAATCATAAATGGATGTCAAAACTCATAATTATGTGTCTTGTGACGAAACCTGATGTCACGGATGATAAATATAATATCGAAGAAAATATCAAAATACCCCAGATTGATTTAAAATTCATGAAACGACAAGTGTAGTATACATAATAAAACATATATAATACATCTATTACCCTCAATAGGATAATAATTTATTCTCCCACTAATATAACAGAGTGAAAACCAGATGACCCATTAAATAATTCAGTTATATGAGTCAAAATCAGTTCATATTAGAACTAGATCTAATTGTTGGCTTGAATAAACAATGCCAAAATAGTCAACAGTATAAATAGATTTCAGAAGTCATTTCAATAAATCAAAATTAAACAATTTCTAATTCCATTTGCATAAACTATTTATGGTCTATACAATTATTAGACTCAAAAACTGAATTTCATTAAAACTATGCTGAAAATAGTTAATAAACCATCAACATGTAGAAGCAACCTAGAATGATCTTGTGTCATAACATCTCAAATGTGAGTATAGGTATCATCATTAATATTAATCTTTAAGATGCCAACTCTAGCCACAAGAATCTTCACAAAAATCGATTTAAATAGACCACACTAATAAGAAAGCTTAACTTGGTGAGATTCATGTGCATTCACTGTAATGACTATATCACTCAAGAGTTATAGATGAAACTGTATCCTTATCCTTTAAGATAAGAATACACTGGTCCTCTCATTTTCTTGCATTAACTGTGGAAAGAACAATAACTTTTGAGATCCCCTTACCTTTGGGATCAGGATCTTTGGGTTACTGTCATTTTCTTTAACTTTGGTGACATCATCTTTAGACAAATGTCACCTACTATGCTGTCCTAGGGAAAACCATGAAAGAACAAGATACGTCACTTTGGTGGAATCCACATCACCATTTCATGGTTCCCTAGAAATGCGTTTTGCAGCTAAACATGTGTGAAAGCTTACACCCAACTTAACTCTAATATATTTATTCATCATAGAGTATTCTAAATATGACATGCAAACATAAAATGCCATTAATTTTCTCCCTATGTCATTCATAAATGACCTTTTTTTAATATCATAGTAATGATAAACCAGTGCAAAAAAATGCATAAACAGAAATACAATTCTGAAGCCACTATAAAATAAAGACAAAACACTATAGCTGTTCCAAAACAGTTATGGAACACAAAATATAGGTCTCATTTTTCTTGTTTTAAAATTCAACCCAGTATATTGAACATACATCCACTGGTCGAACTATAAACAATATTTCAAAATATATAATTACATCCTCCCACTGGTTTGACCAGTTAAGTAATTATCCACAACATCCCAAGTACATGATAAAGTGACATCATGAAAATCAACGGTATTTTATTATTCACAAGGCCTTGGGACTCTCAAAATAATTATTTTAAATCTAAAAAAAACTTCATTAGACATTATGTGAAAATTGATCATTACCATATAAGACAATTTCAAACGATAAAATCCTTCACAATCAAATTAGAGAAGGGCATATATAAAATAGAAAAAACATGAAACTAATTAGAAAATTGGAAAAGACCAATTTCAAACAAACAAGCAACAGTTTCCGATTGGAAACCAGAAGCACAATATTTAAATGTCCCGTTAGTCAATCCTCCACAACCAATGTGGAGGAACACATAATATCAGAATTTATCAACACGTAACCTGCAGGTTATCCATGATTTGAAATTATTTTCTTGGAAAAAGCAGAACTTAATTCTTTCCAACAAAAAGAAAATTGGCTTATGAAGAGGAAACTTTTAGTCCCAAACCTAGCAGTTAGGAGGCCAGAAGGGTCCTGACGTTCTCAACCAGCTGCTATAAAGTGCCAGTTCCCTGAATCCCAGCAGATGATTAGTTCCCCAAACCAGAACAACCACAAAAGGCAGAGGAAGGGGAAAGAAGCCTTGGACTGATCTGAATCAACATGATTTGATAAATTGGATAATTTAATTTAGCTTTATAATTATAAGATGAATGATTTGCGTTCACTAATATCTTTAATTTTAATAAATCAGAAGGTGTGGGGCCTGATCCAAAAACTGGTATAGTTGAACCAAAGGCCCTTTTTTGGACTAGTTGACTTGGCCTGGTTCCTACAGTGGTACTTGTGATGGTACCTTTGATCTGCATCACAATGATTTAGTTGGTCCATACCCCCTCTGATACAGCGGAGTTTCCTACCTACTTCTGCAGGAAAAAGAAAAATACAACACAGGCCACTTAGTGGCTACAATTTTAAAACATGGGGACGTCTGCAATGGGCCTTTACAGCCCATTAGTGGGCCTATCTACCAGCCCATATTGTGGGCAACTTAGTTGTTTTTCTTTCTTTTTAAATCTTTTATTATTTAGTTGTTTTATTTCACTTATAGACCTTCACCTAGTGCAGAGGGTTTCTTTTTGTTTTAAGTTTCCTATTGGCTATGTAAATTGAATTAGACAATTCTCTTACTTAGCTAGGATCTTTCTTTAAAATAAACAGCTTGTAGGCTCTTTTGGTATCCAACAGTTTTGATTAATGAAGCTATGGCTTCACCCCTTTGCTGCCGAGAAAGGGAGCTGCTGTGAGACTCAGTAAAGAGTGAGATACTCAAGGATTAGAGAGGAATCTGACCTAGGTCTGTTGGTGGAAAATCAAAGGTCATATCCCCTTCTCTATGTTCTGTCTTCTCTTCTCTCAAGTAAGTGTCTTTTCATCTACTGTTATTTGTGATTGCTGAAGTTTGATATAACTACAGTTACTTCTATTTCTATGTTGTTTACATTGGGATTTAAATCACAGTTAAGGACCACCAACACTAAGCTAGCGGCAACCCTGTAATAGGGCCCTTTTGGCTGAATTTGATATTGCTCATTATGGAGAATCTGTCCATCCGATTCTGCTCCTACTTTGGGGAATTAAAGAACCCTCCAGCAGTGACCCGTCTTTGATCTGCTGTATGACAAATCTCCTAAAATCAGAGATTTGGGTTTCAGATTTTACTGTTTTGACTTTTGACTCAAATCTGACCATCGAAACATTGCTGTATTCTTGAATCCCATATCTTTCACTTGTAATGAACCACGTATGATGTATACCATTTGATAATCATGAAATAGTTTTTAATTATATGTCTATTCATTCCTAATGTATAGTTAAATCGTTTTAATTGATTTTTATTACTGGTGGTACAGCCGATCGATTTTTCATGAACGAGGCTCTGATACCATTGAGTGAAAATAAATACGGAACGATTCATGAAGATCGATAAGCATGCACGACAAACACTACAAAAACAAGTTTTAGGCATACTTGAATCCATGACTGAAGAATAAGAACTCCTCTATGTCTTCTTGTATGCTCTTCGTACAACACGATCAATGTTGGTCTGGTCTACCCTCTTTCCCTTTTGCTTTTTTGGTTGTTAGCCTCACTTAATGGGTCAGTAATAACTATATATAGGGGTGAGGGTAGGGACCAACCCTGCAATAAAATTAAGGTTTCCTCCCCATTAAGGAAACAATACCTTAGGTCCACATATAGTAATAAATATTTCATACCATTAAGATGTGCTAATAGAATCCAATATCTCCATAGAGATCACTTACCAATAATATTGGATTCTTTCTGCTTACTCCATCTTTAGTCAACACCACTAAATCGATTTTGGAAACAAATATTTGACTATGCTAGCCCACCTAATAGGAAATCTTACAATAGCCTCATAGTAAGAGACAACCTCATTCTTGATCTCATCTTCAGACTCGAGCAAACGGCCATCTCCAGCCCTAAGCTTAAGAATACGGTTATGAGATCTCCGTTGGACAGCAGAGGCATGAAAAAATTTTGTATTTAAATCCCCACAGGTCAACCAAAGCTAGCGAGACTTTTGAGCCCAATACTTCTCTTCCAATTTAAGAGCCTCAGCAAGATTAAAAGAGATAACTTCTTCCATAGCCTGATTATCATCAGAGAAAGGAAGGCTTTGAATACCAAGGAGGTCCTCTCGAAGCTTCTTTATACGGGATTGCAAATGACCAAAGGAGGACCAGTTCCATTTCCTGAAAGTAGGCTCACACCTCTGAATATTTTGGTGGAGAGAAGAAGCAATTGGACCAGTGGGATGGGGTGCCAGGCCTGAAGAAGAGTAGCCTCACAATCAGGGTGCTTCAACCACATAGCTTTAAAGCGGAGAGGCCGCTTGCCCGATGGTAAGGAGGGGCACGTGTCGAGAATAATAGGAAGATGGTCTAAGCCAACAGAAGGCTCCACTGAAACCACATCATTATCAAAAAAACACACCTCCAACCAGAGTTGGCAAGAGCTTTATCAAGGCGAAGCCTACGGCGATTATTCCAAGTGAACTTTGGCCCTTTGAAGCTAAAATCAAGGAGGTCACAGTAATCTAACATAGATCTGAAGGAATCCATATCCCTCTAACCCCCTTTGAATACCACCATCCTTCTCATGCCAACTAAGAATGGAATTAAAATCTCCAAACCAGGCCCAAGGGCCAATAGACGAGTCTTTAAAATGTTTCAGCTTGCCCTAAACCGTCGGACGATTTTCTTTGATAGGGTCACCATAAACAAAAGAGACTTCCCAGTGCAGAAGACCACGAGAAGCATCAATAGTAGCATTTATAATATGAGAACCAGCAGACATAATATTTAAACAGATAGAATGTAACCCAAAAACACATAAACCACCAGATAAACCAATAGGATCAACAGTGAAGTGGTTGTACATACCTAGGGACCTTTTGAGGCTCTCCAACTTGTCAAGCTTGGCTTTGGTCCCCATAAGGAAGATGATTTCTGGCCGATTCTTCCTCACAAAATCCTTAAGATTACGAACTGTCAGGGATGGATTGATTCCTTGACAGTTCCAACTGAGGAGCTTCATTGCTTCCCGTGGAGCTGGGAAGCAGCCTCCACAGGTGTAGACAGTAAAAAAGATTCAGCAGTAGACTCATCAACCTACTCCGCCACAAAAGAAGGCAAAACAACCTGTGCAACTATATCAGAGTCTCCTGCTCTATAGAATTAAATAGCACCATCCTCCCCTATATCAGAGTTGATGCAAATTTATTTGGTGAAATTAATCAAGTTCAAGTACTTATTGTTAAGAAGTTTGGTTACATATTTGGTACTTACAGACATTGAAGTAGACATATTGTCACCTTATTTTTAATATTTCCATATTATTTTATTGAAAGCTCCAAATAAAAAGGAAAATGGATTTGCAAGTTTCTGAATAAAGATTCTCCCTTTACAATATACTGTACAGTAAGCTAGTAGTGGGCTGTATAATAGAAAAATAGAAACCTTTCTCAAAAATCTATTTCAGGGGAAGGCTACTCATACTAAAGCCCCATAAATAATTACTTGTGTGTAACTAGCAAATAATTTTATCCGACTATCAGAAGCAGGCTCTGTCTGACTGCTGGAACTGAACAAATTAATGAGCCAAAGATTCCAGTTAGAGCATAAGCAATTGCACAGAAAGGGAGGGCTTCAGGCTCCTTTGCTGATAAAGCTGCCGTCCCTAATCCATGAGCACTGAAACAACCATTGAAAAGAGAAATTTGAGCATCACATCAAAACCATGGCACAAGGATACTTAATGAATATTTAGTTCAAACAATGAAAGATGAGGAAAATTTTATGGTTAAGCAAATACAGTAGCTCATTCTATGGCTAATTTTGGGTTAAAAACCATTGTTGATTCATGTTTTTTTTCATGCCCAAATTGGCTTGTTAATAGTGTATATTCTGATCTCCTTTAGCCTTTTAATGCAATCACCTTACCAAAGAAAGATGAGGAAATTTTTTTCTACATTTTGAATTAATTATTCCAAAGAAAGATGCAGTCTGTATCACATATCTGAATTTTTTAAGAATTGAATCTCGATTTTGGATAAATGGTATAGTTACAATTAACAGGAAAACAGAGACTGGGTTGGAGATGGTAAGAGAGACAATTATAGCTTCTTGTTATATATGAAGAGAAGTAAATGGATACTTTTGCGAGATAATCAAACCTCCCAAGATTTCAGCGAGATCTAAGAAATTTCTCAGTTTCGACAGTGACCGAAGCCATGCCTGAAATCGAGACCTTGAACATTGATGTCAGTATGTAATAAATATATGCAGCTTCATAAGGTGTCATCTTCATTAATCACTTCTCTTTCGTTAAATCCATTACTAGTGACTCTTTTACAAAAAATTTCTGGTAACAATTCTATTAGAATGGGGGAAGAAAAGGGGAAAAAGACAGTGTATGTGACCTTAACGTCTACAGGCAATAAGATTTACCAGTTGTGTTACCTCCTTAATGCTCACTTTTTTCCCCTATTAATTCAAATTCCATCCTCTTCCCAATGGAAACAGGAGTCTGCAGCAACAAATTGAAGATTTTGTTTACTAGAGTAGGTGCGAGGAACAAACTTGTCAAGCGCAAGGGGATAGTCGAGTTGGCAAGGGACCTTCGCCTGAGGAAGCGTGTGGTTCTAATTTCGACTCCTCTTACCTCCTTTGGGCCACTCACACAGGGTGTTTAGTGTTTTTTACTGATTTCAGTGTAAGTTGAATGGTTCTCACTCAACCTCGGTATGACCCGGTCCATGAGGTTTTGAGATCAGTATGGGTCTGTGGGACTAGTTAGGCCGAAGGCTCAAATACCTGTCATTAGAAAAAATAAAAAAGGATCACACTTGTCCAATGATCTCAATTTTCAGCAACTTTTTCTGACTATTTGTGTTGACCAGATGGGGGGGGGGGACGTAGAATCCTTTGCAGCTATATCGTTCTATCCTCACCGATTGGACAGCCAAGCCTTAGAAAATTTAAACATTACCGGCCATTTTGGTAGATTTTATAGGTAGATGATTCAGTTTTCTGTTCATTGCTGACAATCAATCATTCTAAATTGATGCTCTTGTTGCATGATCCTCTTCTGCTCTTCCTTCTTAAACAATTGTTACAATTTCTTATCCTAAAAGCTCGAGATGTTAAGGGTCAGAAGAATGTATATCATCATACATTAACACCCACCTGGATGTGAAGGCCCACACACAGGGCTCTACGCGTGGCACCATCACGTGACACCAAGGGGGGCACAACACATAACACAACTCCTCACACATATTAGGGATCAAACACCAGACCTCCTAGCTCTGCTACCATGTTACAACAGTTCATCCCGTATGTTAAGTAATGGAAACGATAGAGATTAGGGTTATCTCAATGACGCTTCACTTGTAGTAGAATGGATCTGGTTGTCATTGTATCTACACAAACTGTGACGATTGATGTTTTATAGCAATCTCTCTAGGTAAAGTTCCACCCTCCAAATCCAAAGATAGCAATGGAGATTCTTATCCTTAGAGACACACACTCTCAATTGTGAGAGATTGAAGAGAATAAGAGAGAGAGAGAGAGAGAGAGAGAGATAAATTTCTTAAGATTAGGTAAAAAACCTTGCTTTGTTGTGGCCAAACCTCTTATTTATAGAAATTTGGCCAGCTAGGGTTCCTAATCCTAGTGGGTTTACACTTACCCCACGTGGGTGACCCACAAATGAACCGAGTCAAGACCTAGTTCGATTAACATCCCCCACTAGTCCATACAGGGTGGACATACTCAATTGTCCATTCTAAAAGTCTACAATAGGTGCCTTAGTGTACAGGAAATAGAGTATGCGACCTAACGAGATAATATGTAAGGAGGAAACTATATCAAGCTTCCATCAAGCCAATATAGCACATCACTCACAAACAATCTAGAATACCCTAAACAATCCAACTACACCAAATCTACTACTCTCAATCCTTTATAATGAGCAGCACTGGCCTCAAACATGCAATGTGCTCATGACTACGTCAAAACACAAATACCACAAGTCACCCAAGCAATGAGCCACAAAACAAAGGTGTAATTCTAAATAGTTTTCCCTAAGCTTATATACCAAGCCAACTATTACCAACCACTTATCCAATTGTGTCCCGCTAGACTACATCATCCATGATACTAAGGAGCATATTAATGTAGCGTTATTGGGCATCCTCTTCATGACATGGTCTCAGGTAGAGGACATCCGTAGGATCACCTCAGTTTGATCTAAGTGGCTTACACAGTGGCAAAGAAGTGATCCATTCAGTCACTCTCACAAACAATCGTAACAAAGCACATATAGTATGAAATGTATGCTATAGTGCTTCTCCCACTAAGGTGGGCATGTCACTTATAAGATAAAAAGAAACACCATACGAGTCTAGGTTAAGTCGCACTGTCTAGCGCCTAACTTGAGTCATTCAGCTCGATTTCCCATACAACATCGCCTTACACTCCGCTATAAGCAGGCCACACCGAGATGTGGGACCTCTGTGTTTGACCATAGATTGGTCTCATCTTAGCTTTGACTAAGGCGCCAGTTAGATTGAAAGCTATCTGTTCATTTTGCTCGCTATCTTTAAGCGTCAAGGTGAATTTGGCTCATCTTGCTCACTGTTTCCAAGCGCCAAGGTGAATCACCCATATGCGTGGGTCGATTCAAGTCTAGTGACATATTTACAAAAATAAAATGTGTGCACATGCAAATCACTCAAAAGAAGTATATGTCTCATATATAAATCAATGAGTGATAACAATAATGTTTAAAAAAATATATAAACTCAAAATTCAAATCATCTACGTCGAAGTCACAGAATCCTAACATGAGTAAGGAAAATGTTCCGAACAATGGGCTTAGTCAATGGATCAACCATGCTACTCGTGGAGATATGCTTCAAGACAACTTCTCCTCATGCAACTATGTCTCGAATGTAATGATATCTGATGTTTATGTGATTGGCCCTTAGTGAATGTTAAGGCTGTCATACTATCACAGTGTACTAGCACTGCATCTCCTGAATGAGTAGTAACGCCAAGGCACTGTATGAACCTCCTCATTCAAATGGCCTCCTGAACTACCGCCGAGCACTCGATGTACTCAGACTCCATCGTGGATAGGGTGATGTAAGTTTACTTCTTACTGCTCCAAGATACAACCCCACCTCTTAGGTCAAATGCATATCCCAAAGTAGATCTACGCTCTTCTCTATCACTAACCCAATCAACATTATTGTAGCCTCTCAATCTCAAATCTGAACCTCTGTAGACGAGGATGAGATCAGTGGTTCCATGAAGGTATCGAAAGATTCTTTTCACTGCCTTTCAATGACCTGGTCTTGGATTACTTTGGTAACGATTAACCATGCCAACTGTGAAGCATATATCTAGACATGTGCATATCATCGCATAAATCATGCTGCTTATCATTGATGCATAGGGTACTTTAGACATTTGATTTTTCTCCTCATCAGTCACTGGGCACTGGTTAAGGTTCAAAGCACATGCTTTTTCTTTGGGATTGTTAATGGATTTAGATTTGTCCATGTGGAATCGTTCAAGGATCTTTTTTATGAAAGTCTCTTGAAACAAACTAAGAAAATTCCTGAAGCGATTCCTCATGATCTTAATGCCTAATACAAAGTTGGTCTCACCCATTCCTTCATCTAAAAGATAGAAGACAACCATTCTTTAGTGGCGACAATCATCTTCGTGTCATTCCCAGCTAATAGAAAGTCATCAACATATAAGGATAGAATAAGAAATTTCCCTTGGACCGTTTCACATATACATAATGGTCCTCTTCAATCATTTCAAAACTAATAGATGTAATGGTATGATGAAATCTAATGTACCAATGCCTAGATGATTGTTTAAGGCCATATATATAGTGTTTGAGACGTCAGAATTTATGCTCTTGTCCTTTGACCTCAAAATCCACTGATTAATCATAAGGATCTTCTTGTCTAGTTCTCCATTGAGAAATGCAGTTTTAACATCCATCTAAAAGAGTACTAAATTCAGTTTTGCGATAATGGCTAGAATGAGACGAATTGAAGCAATGATCACCACAGGGGAGAAAGTCTCATCGTAGTCCACACCCTCTGCCATGAAGCGTTTGAAACAATCTAATGCCACATAGAGGTGAGCAATTAGATACACAAAACCGTATTGCGAATAATCATCAATAAATGTGAAATAAGAGGCGCCATGGTGTGCCTTTACACTCATAGGTCCGTAAATGTTTAAGTGGACAAGCTCTAGAGGCTGGGTAGCTCGGATTGCCTTTCCAAAAGTCTTCTAATGAGCCTTACTAGCTAGACAGGGCTCGTAAATAGGGAGGTCGACTTTGGCGAGTGAGCCTAAAAGGCCTTCTCTAGCTAACCTAGCCATCTTGTTTCGCCCTATGTGTCCTAGTCTACCATGCCATGTAATATTTTTAATATTTTTAGAATTATCACATCTATTAACTATATAAGAAACAGATGAAAAAAGAATATAATTTACAGAATCCATCAATTAAGGATCCACGTCCAACTATAATACCACTCAAATAAAATCCTAAAGTGCCGCCATCAATATGGAAAGAATATCCTAAAGGTAATAATGCAAAAATTGACAGTAGTGCATAAAGTATGTCGTGAAGAAGTAAGGTGTGCCCAATACGCATCTTGAGCTGATAAGTACCAACTCCTCGAACCACCTCACTAGTACCGTTTCTCATGAACACATCTTGGGATCCAGCTAGAATTCTGTGCTAATCTACAAAACCTCCTTGATCTCGTGCTGTATGTTTTGTTGTTTTTGTGTCCACAATCCAATTAGACTTTGCATGAGCAACCAAAACATGGATACAAAAAAATGTACAGAAAGTGGGATAGAAACAGCACCTTCTTCGACTCAGTACAATCACGAGCGAAGTGCCCCATCTTCTGGCATTTATAGCATTTCACCTTGGATAAATTCTTCTTTTTGCCACATTTGCCTTTTTTGCGCTTAGCGGGCTTGCCCTCTTTCGGCGTCTGGTTCTAAGCCCTATCCTAATTTCTTGTATTACCCTGTCTTTTGCTCTTAAACTTGTGCTTGCCTCCTTGGCCAACTAGGGCAATGACATGGTTCACCTCTTAGCGCTCAACCTCAAGTTAAACATGTGTAATTTCAGAAAAAAATTTAATGTCATAATTGTGAGTGAGAACAAGCTTTATTAGGCTCTAAGAATCGGGTAGTGTCCTGATGACAGCTTAAACCTGTTGCTCGTCAATGAGGGTAGTCCTAGCATCATTCAGCTTCCAAATTATGTTCTTGATCACCCTAAGGTGTTCAGACATAGGGTGCTTAGGATCCATATAAGGTGATCAAGGACATAGTGTGCCTAGGGTCCATCCTACACATCTCAAACTTCAAGGTCATGCCCCTTAACCTTATAGTAGATGTACCTCCAAAGCTAATTTTCATCTGGGCCCACATAAACTTAGCCATGGTGCATTTCTCATAATCATTAATCAGATCATCGTGAAAAGCACTTAATATAATAAAGCATGCACTACAATCCTTTTCACCCACTGATTGTAGGCTTCCATATCACGATGGTGTTGAGTGGTAGAACCCTCCGCAGGGTTGTCCATACCAGTGGTCAAATATTTAAGATAATCTTGCTCATTGAGCAGATATGCATTTTTCGATGCCACATGTCATAGTTGGGTCCAGTCCATTTGTCACCTTTAGTGAGATCCGCAACAACATGATTAGTGGCCATATTACTACACGAAACAATTTGCAAGATAAACATTAGGTACACATCAAGAATTTGTTCTAGAAACCCTGATTAAAATTAATGATTCTTTACTACAAACGGTGAGACAAAATTTCGCTTTGTTGTGGCCAAACCTCTTATTTATAGAGATTTAGCCAACTAAGGTTCCTATACTTGCCCCACGTGGGCGACCCACGAACGAACCAGGTCAAGATCAAGTTCGATTAACACTGTACAATAATACATATCAACATACACTAACAACTATCACCAATCATTTTGTTTATAGCTGCTTTAACCATTTACTCTAGGTGTCCAAGGATTGAGCGTGGGACCAGAACCGGCATGCTATGATACCGGATGTTACAGCCAGAAATCTTGAGTAAAGATGGGAAGGGTTGAGTGGACCTACCATTCCTAAGACTTGGTTGAAGTTTTTCAACTTCATTGGTGAATGGTCAGATCTGTATTGTGTTCTAAGATGTTAGTCAGTGGATAACTGGAGACACCTAGGTACTAATAATTCCATGACAGAAAGACCTACGCTTGACAAGATCTATTTAAATGAGAGTCCTCTTCCAGTTTAGATTTCATCATACAGAAAAATAACTCCTAATAAAATCACCCAAAAAACCCCCTATAAAATAGGAATTCTTACTATCCACCCTCTTACTTCTATTCTTGTTTCCCTGTTAGTCAGCTTCACACCTCACAGTTTTGTAGTTCTCTCTCTTCCTACTTGCAACCACTTTTTTGTTAGGGATATGCTCACACTCCTAATTTGGTTGATGATAACAAACAAATGAAGGTATTTGACAAATTATTTTTAAGGAATGTGTGTTATAGCAACAACAATCATAGAGCCAAAGTGATGCAATTAACACCTCTTGAAGTCTATAAGTATTAATAGATATGAATTTATAATCTATGAAGATAATTGTGCATACCTAGATGCCGTTGCTATTCCTCGAGCTATAGGATCATTCAAACGAAGTTTGTCAAGCACCGTTTGTACAAAATTTGCACCGACAAGACCAGTTAGTACAACAACAGCAGCTGTGAGAGATGCATTAGCACCTGCAATTAACAAGATAACCTCATTAATCAAAGATAAGATTGAAGTTTAGAAAAGAGAAACATGCAATTCACACTTTGTCTGTGTTTGTGGTGGCTTGCCGCACTTCCATACATTTAATGCATGTTTGGACCCGAGGGGGCTGGATTAGGGGGGGATCTTACAACTTGCTAGACTGACGTGGTAGGGGGACTCGAACAATAGACCAGCCTAAGACCCTGCTACTACAAGCATGGGTACACACCACCAGAGCAAGCTGGTTTCCCCTCAGGAAATAAGACTAACTACTTAAAATGTAGAATATCCAGAAGTTAATGTACCTTCAAAAAAGGAGACAATGCTGAGGGCTAATGCAACTGTTATACATCTTGGCAAAATCGATATAGTCAAAGCAGGTTCTAGGCCAACAAGACGCCCTATGAGTGCAGTTGAATACAATGAGAATAATGCGGAGATGATCACAGTTGAGAAAATCTCTGTTGCATGCCTCTTGACAAGCTGAAATTTGTGCAGTAAAAATAATATCATTTTCAACAGCCACTAAGAAAAAGAAGTGGAAAAAGCATGGTGTGCATTAAGTAGATATCATAAGCTATTTGTCTACCAACCGAGTGCAGGTCCATAAAATCCAATACTGGAGATTCTTTGACAATTAAATGATTTCTACATGCTTTTAACCTCATTCAAAATTTGTTGTCATTCATTGTGCATTTCTACTTCCTAGCCTGTTGCCCATATTACCCTTCCCTTTGATAAGAATGCGGTGAGTGAAAATTAACAATCTTGTAGCTGGAACTATTTTCGAGAAGGGTATCTCCTATATGATACTATAAAATGGTGGTTTTCCCATTTTAACATATGCCACATAAGAACATTCTGTCTGCATAAGGTCTTTTGCCAAATAGAACACAACTCAAATGTGCCGAGTGTAACAGTGACGATAACTACAACACCTATAAGATGAAGCATATTTTTTCATGGAAAGATTCAAATTTTTTTTTTTAAAACTTCATTTTGTTAAAAAGGTTGGTTGGTTACCTTTCTCTGTTTGAACATTGAAAAGGCAAAAGAAATAATAACAGATCCCAAAAATCCCATCAGAATGTCACCAGCTCCAGGATTAGATGAAACTTTCGTGAGATAATATCCTGCACAGAAGAACTATGCATGATTTCATGTGTGAGTTCGAAAAACAAACTTGAAAAGTTCTGTAATAATATTTCTGAGCAGTATATAACGAGATATATAGTGAATACATGAATTTTTTCAATGAACTAGAATGCGCTTTGCTCACAGTAAATGACTGCATCTTGATTTCTCAAGTGAATAATCAATAGTCATGGTTTAATTTTACAAATGAAATTCTAAATTATAGTGTTTGACTTCTACATTTCAATGACGAATAGTAAATTTCTTAATTTTTACCAGAACTCATAGACTAACAAGAGGATGTTCTGTCCTTCAATGCACTAGAGTTGTGAAACAAAGATAGGTGGACATGTTCTTGAACTTCAATGTCTTTAACAGGATATATGTCAATATGTCACAGAAAATACCAGTTTTATATAGGTAGGAGTTGGAGGGAAGACACGTACACCAAGAGAGAAGTTATTTTCTGTGATGTGTTACACAGTCAACACAATGAACGTAGGCCTAAATGACTTTTATCATTCAAAAAGTTAAAGCAAATAGTGTCCATTCACTATACAATGCAGGAAAGAAGCCCACATACACCTAAGGTGGAGGTAATGTAAGGATAGTTTCTGTCTCAAAAGCATGTTTTGATAGTTCATTGTGGCAATAAAGTAGGCTGCATATGGAGTGATTTTTCTGCTCCAGATACTTGAACCTTTGACAGATTCTCACTCAAATATTGAAAATCATTGGTCCTGTTCTCCAACCAGGTGGCTGTCAAACAGAAGAGAACAGAATCAAGAAGTGAAAAAAAAAAAATTGTAACTTTTTTGCATCTCTTGGTCTGTAATCAAAGAAACAGATATGATGCCAAATGTGCATTTAATGATGGATGGTAAAACACAAGCACTTTGAGGAGGCTGTAAACCTAGAACAGCATCCAATCCAGACTTTGATAAATACCCAAAAGCTAACGCCGCCAAATCTGCTGATAGCCCACAACAAATAATTGGGTGGAACACCTTCTTGATATCAGAAGGCAACCTGTAGATCAGAACCCATAAAAATAATGAGTCATTTCTTAAAAAACATAAAGCTTAGAATATGTTCTGCTTCAGTCGAGTAAATAGGGAAAGAAGCACTTTACCCAGAACCAACCATGTAACCTAACACGGTAGCTGCAAGTAGGAAAGGCAGGCATGTTCTTGCATTTGTCCCAAGTACTGTTGGATATAGCAATGCAGAAATAAATGACGCAAGGAAAATTCCAGTCCAAGTCCACACTTCAAACGTTGAAAATGGGGAAGGTTTTGACATGGGTTCAGCAGCTATCATTTGTGTCTTCACAATCTTTCTTACAGCTATTGCTGTGTAACCAGCAACAGAAAGTGAAGCCAGCCAACCCACAACTGCAGGAAAGAAAGGGAAAGCAAAGGCTGCTATTTCATATATGAGTTGAAAACCAAAAGGATGGTGAAAGAAATTTATCTTTTTGGTTCATAGGACAGCATATTCAGAAATTTGAAAGTTAAGCTCAATCAAATCCTTATTTCATTAAACTCATCAAGATTAACCCCTCTAATTAGATTTCGCAGAAAATAAAGAAGCAAGTATAGTAATTATAATATTTAGAAATAAAGATTACATGGCTACAATTATATTTCAGACACAAATATACAGATCAAAACAGCAAGGGAGGTAGTCATAAATCTCCAAAAACATGCAATGTGAACAGACAACTGGAAGCAAGGAAAAGCTTGTAGGCCACTTAAAGTAGCCCCATCATGACATCTAAAGTAGAAACTCAAAATTAGTTAGGCTTGAGAGTTGGAATAGATTCTAAGTCTTGTAGGATGCTACTCGGGAGCTGGGACTAGTGAACACAAGATGATTTCATGGCATAAATACACTCACAAAGTAAACAAGAGTGATGCAACTATCAGGAAGATTTAAATCAGGATATGTTCAAACATAGAACCAGGAGCTAATAACCATGAGGAATTTTCCATGGTATGTCACAGTTTGATTCTCCACAACCTTAAATGCAAATAATGATTTTCTTTATCCTAAAACAAAGCTTAAATTTACACTGCAGCTATCACAGAAGCACAGGCCGCTTCTATATGCAACTCAATATAATACTGGTTCATGTAAAAAAAAAAAAGAGTACTTTTTCAAAACGACAGGGACTTGAAATAGAAAGGAGGAAAAAATCCTGACTCAAAAGATAAATATTTCCAGTGAAATGAATCACACTATGTGGTTATCTTAGTGACCTCTGTATAAGTAAATAAATCAAGATTTCTATGATCAGCCCTACTTTCTTTTTCTATTTTCTTGCTCTTATTTTCTTGTAATACAGGTTGGGCTGGATCTAGGAAAGGCCTAAGCTTGGCTCAAAAACTCAGCTCAGAATTCTTCATCCTCTACCCATCCCCTTAACATATAAGAGAGGATATGATGGGAACTTGAAAATGAGCTTCCATTCAACTTTAGATTATTCTGGGACCATCTCCTACAAGAAAGGGCCCAAGAGGTTGGAGTGCGAGGTTGAAGCACTCCATGGTTGCACCCCTGTAACTGCTATCTCCCAGGTATAAAATGATATCAAACCATTAATAGTTATAGTGTCAGATGTATAAGAGTCTCTTTGACTTAAAAGTTACATGAAATTCAATAATAATACATCGTTTAACAGTTCCTGTGGTTTACATTCCCTTCCTATGAAAGACTACAGAAATACTAACCTTTTTAATTAGAAATAATCAAAATTGGTAGCATGGAAAATTTTTCATACAAACCTTAGCCAACTCCAAGATATAGCAGCCATACTGAAACTGGGTTTGCAAGATTATGTTCATTTTTCATTTCAGCAGAATCACATAAGCTCGATTAACTCAAAATGCAAGAAAGAAGCACTCATATACCTATGATCAAACAGATCTTGACCCCTGAAGCCGCAGGAATATCCTTCACAGCCAGAGGCAAAACCACCAAAGAAGGAACATAAAACAATGGAAGCCACCTCTGAATAAACAAATTTGCTGGCTCGAAAAAGTTCATCAAACTTGTTGCAGCTGAAGGGACTACCGAATCAAGAATCATCAGAGCGGAAAACACACAGAACATCCCGAAAAGGGCACTTGGAAACTTGATAGCCGCGGCTACAAAAGCCTGTTTCAAAAATTTATCCATTGCCAGAATGATTCCGAGCGAAACTAACAGATGCAAAATACCGACTACCTGGTAGACAATTTCCCAGTTAAGAATAACCCTTGCAAACAACACAATAAAGCACCGATTCAACATTCCAGAAGGAGAATAAAACCATTACTCACACTCTGAAACCCAACAGAGACACTCCCACCTCCCTTGCTCATAGATTTCACCATAATTTGCCGGCAAGAGTGACTACTGTCTGGAGCAACAGGGACCGACCATGATTTGGGCCCAATAGCTCTAATTGGCCGTGAAATTCGTTGGTCATTGAGGCTTTTATGTAAGATCTGAATGCCATTGAAAGCTAATGATGACTGTAAATGGGTCTTCACAAATGGAGTCACTGGTTTTTGAAGAATTCCCGTGGAGTGGGTGGGAGAAGAACGCAAAAATCTGGGGGTGGCTGAAGCAAAAGCCATGGAAAGCAAAGGAAGGCCTGATCCTGTGCTCTAGGAGAGAAACCCATTTCATGTATAAAGATTGGATTATGGACACAGAAAAGGCCATTTGAATCATGAGGTCAGCTCTCTTTCAGCCATCATTGTCAACGGAATTTTATATTTCCCGGGAATTTCAAAAGCTTATCTGTTTTTTTCTTTCGGAGGACATACAGTTAGTGAACGTATAAAACTAACATCTAACAGTAATATCCGGAAATGTATTTTTATGACCAAAATACCCTCAAAATTATGGCGCCAAGTATTTTTTGAAAAGCCACAATTTGACTGGTCTGATCCACTGGTAGCAAAAAGGCATTTCTGTTTTTTACCGTTTAAAACACATTTTACAGTATGTTTCCCAAATATATTTGAAAAAAATAGCAAACTTCAAGTATTCCTGTTCTAAACACGTTTAAAACACGTTTTCGTTTTTATGGCTTTTTTTGAGACTTAATTTTTGAACATAATGTCTACTTAATTGATCATATATCTTTCTCCTAACCTCTGATTGATCTGATTCTTTCACCAACTTGAAGTCAACGCAATGGACTATATTTCTCATGGTATTACCTTCAACTCAAATTCAATTCATGGACCCCGAAATTGAGCTATAAACTAACGTATTTACTGAAAAATATTTCTAAAGTGACGACTCCTAACTCGAACTGAACAAATATCACTTCAAGAGTGTGTTGACTATGTTGACAACAATGAACAATACTATAACCTAGTCACATTGCTCAATAAGACTTTGGACATGTGTTGGTTGGGCATGTTTGGTATATGAATTTATAATTGGTGTTGGATGATATTCAATGATATGTCTTAAAACTTATAATGAGACATGGGATGTATAGGCATTAATGTTAGATATTGTAGTTGTTTTGAACATTAGATGCAGATATTCATATAATAACTCCTTAATCTATATCACCTACTACTGTTTTTCTAGTCCCGTTTGTTTAGAATCAACACGTTTAAAACCCATATTGTCCTTTTTCAGGTTTTTACCCTTTTCTGTTTTTTTGACTGTATCATTAAAAAAAAAAATTCTTTTTAAAACCCATACCGTCCGTTTCTGTTTTTTTGTCGTTCCCGTTTTTGCTAACTATGGTCTAGTCACATTTTTCAAACAAAGAGATTGGGTTCCTGTGTGGCTCACATAGGAAGGTCTGACTATATTGTGTCAAACGGTCGGTTCGGTCCAGTTTTGATAATTCTGAATTGATTTTATTCATGTATTGATTCAAACAGAAGCCGAACTTCAAGGTGAGTCTAATTTCAGTTGGTTTTGGTTTTGGGTTTTCTTCATAGGCTCTTATTGTTCCATTATCGTTCTGTTATTGATTCAATTGTTATTTTCCATATTTAAAATAATAATAATAATAATAATAATGTAAAATAAATAAATAAATAATCAATTTTCTCTAATTTTGGTCGGTCTGATTTTTGTTTTTGCTAGATCCTAAAAACCCCAATCAAAACATTTCCATTAAAGAAATTGGTTTGATTTGGTTTAATTCGGTTTTTTAGATTGATCCAACCAGTTCGGATTAAATCAATTTGATTTGGTTCAATTCGGTTTTTAGATTGATTCAACCAATTCGGATTGATTTTGACACCCCTACTGCGAGCCACTAACATTTGTCACACGCCAGGAAATTAGAGGCTTAAATTTTATGGAGAAGTAGATCTCTAATCTGTGTCCACCTACTTATAAATCAACCTTAGCGGAGTTGGTCTTGTGGTGAAATAAAACTTCAGGATGGGAACCCTATCTTATTTCTACACTTCATCTTTAGCTAATATGTTGTCCACTTAACCTGTCATGTGCTAAATTTCATACTATTATGATTCTGGAATTGTAGTGGTTTCAAAATTGTGTGATGAAATCAATTATTTTTTAAACTATTTGAACAACAAGACCACTCAACACATAATGTAAATTTGAAAACATGTAGTACTAGTATTTTATGTAATAAAAAGGGCACTAGATTTTGTTAAATTGGGTTCAATATGACCCTTCAATCTGTTTTTAGATATACTTTTCTAATTCTACGATGATTATTACCCTAAATAAGTATAAGGAAAGGGATCAATGCACAAGTAATTCCGTGCATCAATGATTCATTAAACAAAAGAGTGCATTTGTCATTTCGATGGAACTTTTGTCCTCATCCAAGGTCTTGTTAATGAATTATGCATCATGCATCACGGTGCACAAGACCTTTTATCATATTTATGATATCTAAAAGCAACATTTTATAGATAGAAATCCCTCATAAGGAAATGACAAGTTCATTTTCTATTACTAAAGCCCTAAATTGAACTTACTGCCTTGAAAGAAGTAATAAATAATCAATTTAGGGGCTTTATTACTTTGGGTAGGTAATAAAAAATTAACGATGAGAGTAAACTGTGATACACTGCATATTATTAATTGGGAGAATGAACCCTGCTTGTCTAGGGTTTTCCTACACCTGGACACAACTGGGTGTGACAAGATCCAACTACCTTCGTGTGCTGGAAATTTTTACGCGTCTTGGCATAGGGGGTGCAGACGGACAAAGTTCCTTTCCTTTTTTTTTTTTTTTTTTTGTTAACCAAGGTGTCCGGACCAGCTTATGCACACCTCTACTAATCCTATTATAATATTTAAAAATATTTACATTAGTTTAAAACCTAAGTTGAGTTTTAGAAGGAAAAAAAAGAGTTGAACCCCACAAATCCAAAAAGTAGGCACTGAGCCCGCTTTAACACTTATTAAATTGTACTAGTACTTAGCTCATTAAAAAAAAAAAAAAAATAATAATAATAATAATAATAATAATAATGGAACAGTTAATAAATTGTACTCATATGTCTTGCCCTGTCTTATACAATTCTCTTTATAGGCATGAGTCGCATGGCACATGCCAAACACGAAAGAACATAAGGTGCTAAGGAGATAATATTGATCTTATACCTACATTCAAGAGCAATTGACTCTGGAACATAACCAGACAGCCTAAAAAAGTTGCATGTAAAACAAAAAGAGGACTCATGTTCTCTTGTGTATAATCAATTGGAGACCCTCTTTAAGCCTTAATCATCATTCTTATATACAATTTCCCACTTGTTCTGACAAATAGATATAACTTGACATTATTGGCATTCCTTTAAAGTTGAACACACATCTTGAAGTTCCATTTTATTGTACTTTTATTTCTCTTAACCAGAATTATCTGGTAAATCTTCTTAATGAGATCACTGGTGTATATTTGATGCTGAGACAACTATCATGTAAATATAGACAATGAAAGGGCCAGGCATAGGGATATGAAGCTGAAGAATAATGGTTTTACTATCCTTAAGAGAGGAATTAATAGTGGATGATATAACTTGGTGGCTCAAACTCTAGACCTCTTGGTGAGCATGGGCTTTTTGCGAACCAAAGCTCATCAACTGTGTTACGCAGTTGTTATGAATTTGGATTTCTTTCGAGTCAGTAAGGAAGTTGAACCAGTACTGAAACTTTCTAGAGAATCTTGTAATGTAAATCCACCAATAATAAAATTGTTTGGTGGGTATTGGTCTGGATCTATCTGAAAACAATCCATGAACAGGTCTGTAGAACTATCCATTAGTTGGTGTGTTGTCATGCTTAACTTTATAATATTTTTGTCATCTGAATGAATTTGGTTTGGTGACTGATCTCAATTTTATAAGCTTCTTTAAAAAATACCAAAGAAGGAGCTGTAAGAAACCTTCAAGAATCAAAGTATCCTAAGAAAATATATATAAAATCCTCTTGATATCTCTATTTTAGTACTCAGTTGTCAAGGCATCACCTAGGAGACAAGGTGACAAGGCAGTTCTTGAATGCCTAGGCAACATGTCACCATATTGTTAAAGGTCCTTAGACTGAAAATATGTAGGGGAAAAGAAAGGAAATGGTGAAGAAAAAAGGGGAGATGATGGAAGAACGTGAAGGAAAAGTAGAGAATACTATAGTAGCAGGCCACTACTGCTAGAAAGGTTGCAATGTCAGCCACTATCACCACCATTCATGGTAGAAGGAGATACATAACTACAAATACTACCTTCTCTGCTATCGAGGTCAAAGTGAATGAAGTCCAAATAGGTTTCAATTGTTAAATTATAACTTTAAAGAAGATATTCATTAATTTCATATACATCCTCTCATTTTCACAAGCAAGAGAATAAAAAATATATATATATTTTACATCTGAGTCCCCATCAAAATTATGTCTTAGATTTGCCTTGGCACCATGACAACAATGAAATATGTATTAAAAGATGTTCTATTTGAACAACACTGAACCAAGTGTTTCTATTGTAGTACATTCCACGAGATGGCAATGGCAAGAATTACCATTTCCAGGGATGAGAACAGGATTCCAGAGATGCATGTGTGCTTTTCGCAAACAATGCTGATTTAAGTTTAGTTAAATATTATTATCATCCAGTGAAATCAGTGGAGTTTATCATTGACTATTAAGAAGTCTGGCTCCATCTTTGGTACTTTCTAAATTTGAATTAGACATTCTGTTACTTTCTTTCTTATGTTTCCATATCATTTTACTGCAACCTCGAAAGAAAAAGGAAAATAGATTTACAAGTTTCTGCATAATGATTCTCCCTCTGCAATAATCAAAAGTTGCTTCATGATAAACATAGTCACTATATTTTACTGGAGAACACTTGCATTACTTATATGGATGGGCCTAGAGCAAAGTTAGAGATTCTGTACAGCAAGCTAGTGGGAGGCTATAAGATGGAAAACAAACCCTTCACAATATTTGAAAAACTATTTGAGGGAAGGGTACTCATATTGATGGCTCAAATATAGTTGTGTGAAATTAGCAATAATTTTATCTTGCTATCAGAAGCAGGCTGTGCCTGACTGCTGGAACTGAACAAATTAATTAATGATCCAAATATACTAGTTAGACCATAAGTAATTGCACAAAATGGGAGAGCTTCAGGATCCTTTGCTGATAATGCTGCCGTTCCCAATCCATGAGCACTGAAACAACCACCGGAAGAGCAATTTCAGCTATGGTAAGAAATTCAGCATGCATCAAAACAATGTCACAGGGATCCTTCATGATTTTTTTTCTTTTTTAACAATTAAAGAGTTGTAAGATTTGTTAAGATGTTTTACTTATGAGGACATCTGTGTAGATTTAACATTTTTTAGGCCACACTTTTCAGAAATTGATAAGCTTTGAAGTCCATATCTTTTCCATAAAATTTATTTTTGAGCCATTTTCAATCGAGGTAGTGGTTTATGGATTTGTGCAAAAATGCATTAGTGTTTTCTGTAATATCACATTTCCTAATTGAAAGAATTCGGACACAATGTATGGATATTATCTCTTTCATTTTCACCTTATGCATTCTCTATTAACTTTGATTGTTAAGTAGGAAAGCTTGCAGCTGCATTTGCACCATGCAAAATTATGATATATTAGAAACTGAGAAATAATTCATGATGTCCAAGTCAACTCAAAACTCAGTAATTGACTTAATTCTTTCAGAAATTTGAGGAAAAGGTAATTTTGTCAAGTTATGCCTGCTCATCCTGTGATTCAATGAGTCATCTTCACTGGCCTGACTTTCCAAAAACGCTTTTAAGAATTGAAGCTCGAATTTGGATCAATAAGTTTATAATAACAGGAAGACGGACACAGGGGGTTGGGGAGGGGAAGAGAGACAATTTGAGTTGCATGTCCACCCGTAGATACTAAGTGATATATATTAGGAGAAATAGATGAAGGTTTTTTTCAAGACAACCGAACCTCCCAAGCTAGCAACCCAACTGATCTATACTAGGAGAAAGCACATGAAGACTTTCAAAACAAACAGACCTCCCAAGCTTTAGCTATAGAAACCTAACAACACTTTGAAGTGTTTTCATAGGTGATATATTTCATATCATTCACACAAATAAATACCTCTCCCCTCCCCACCCCCCACCCCAACTTGAAACCTCATTTGAGTTTGAGACGATCATTGATTTTCCTTGGGCAAGTATAGAATTTTGTCCCCACTAATGAATCTTCCACTTGCTGATCTGAAGAGTGTCATATTAGTCTCGATTTTAGTATGGCATAAAAATATGCAGCAGCTTCATATGCTGACATCTTGACAAATCCTTGAATGGAGGTGTTATATTCTAACCAGGTGCCTACCCGATAAATTTTCTTTCTTGAGGTCCATTACCAGTGACTACTTATCATTTGGTCTGCTATCAATTCTATTAAAAGGTGGGGGGGACAGTATGTGTGACCATAATGTTTCCTCCAGGAAATTGAGAATTTCCATTTTGTGGTATTAGTATTACCTCTTTAATCCTCACTTTTTGACCTTTTAATTCAATTTCTTGTTCCTCCTAATGGTTACAGGAGCATACAGCAGCAAAATGAAGATTTCGTTTAACAGAGTCAGTGCTGGGAACACCCTTGTTCCATGATCTCCTCCATTTTCAGAAATTTCTCTGTGTATTTGTGCAGACTGGGGAGGTGTTTAGAATCCTTGGGAGTAACACCCTTGGAATTTACCTACTTCTGTCCTTCACCCATTGGACAGCCAAGCCTTAGAAAATATAAATATTACCAATTTGGGCTAAACTGAAAGATATGAGGAAGTTGAAATTTTTATTGATGATTGACTTTGCTGTCTATTGCTGAGAGTCAAAGCAGTCTGGATTGTTACTAGTCACATGATCCTCTGCTGCTCTTCCTGCTTGAAAGTTGAAACCATTACAAATTTCTCTTTCAGTCAATTTTGAAGTACCTGCTTAATATTGAGTCTTAACCAGGAGATCTAAGGATTAAGAATGGAACCAGAACCGGCAAGCTGTGATAACAGTTGCATCCAGAAATATGGAATAAAGATGGTAAAGGTTGAGTGGACCTGCCATTCCCACGAGTGGATTGGAGGTTTCAACTTCATTAGTGGATGGTCAGATTTGGGTTGTGTCCTAAGATGGTAGTCAATAGATAACTGGACCCCTAGCTACTAGCAGTTGCCTGACAACAAGGCTCTGCTTGGCAGGATCAAATTGAATGAGAGTCCTTAAGTTCAGATT
>NW_024868246.1:48293-78682 GCF_013358625.1 Macadamia integrifolia
GGTGATGATGGTGGCTACCAAATTATATCTTCTCTACAGCTTGCATTTAATGAAGTCATTGAAAGAATGATACATGAACCAGCTTTACAAGACAAGATAAAACTCAAGCCACTTTGTATAGATATTCTCGAGGTGGTTTTGCCTCGGATATGGCAATTAGATCACGGGCAACCATGAGTCCTAGTAAGTAGAGTTCATTGTTTAATGTTTAGTTGTTTTGCTTGTGTGATATATTAAATATCAATCTAACTATTTTTATATATATTTATTTTTTATAGTTAATTGGTGGGGTTCATTTGGAGGTCATGCTTTTGAGCTTTCAAAGATTGCAAGACGTATTCTAGGGCTTTGTTGCTCCTCTTCTGGTTGCGAACGCAACTGGAGCACATTTGAGTTTGTAAGTAGCTGGGCCTCAAGTCTCTATTTCATATTTTAGACTTTTTATTTTTGGAACAATAACTTTGTTTGTTGTTCTCTATTGTTTATGAATTCAGATTCATACCAAGAAGAGGAATAGACTGGAACATCAACGTTTGAATGATCTAGTCTATGTTCAATACAATCGCCGCCTAGAAGAAAGGTTTCAAGAAAGACGTCTCCTCAACAGAAATTATGATCCACTTGTGCTTGATGAACTGGATTGGAGTAGTGAGTGGATGATTGACGAGCAAGTGGATGATGTAGTCCATCCCGATGCTGATCTCACATGGGACGTTGCTGGTAGAGCAATGGGGGCAACAATGGAGGGGCCCAAGAGGAAATATGTGCTACACACGCCGTGGTAGAAGGAGGGTTGTTGGGGAGTCATCAGAATCAGATGGGGAAGAAGATTTGGAAGAAGATGATGTGAATGATGACTTGGATGTCATAGATAACTTTGGTGAAAATGCAAATGCTTTTAGTGGACAACAAAGGAATCTGCCATCTGCTGATTTGTTGGATGATTATGATGATTAAGTTATTTGTGTTTGACTGTTTGAGTGTTTGGATTTTATATATTGTTTAAACTTTAAACTTTGAACTTGGATGATTAGTTAAGTTTTTTTTTTATGTTGAGTTCATTTGCTATCAAGCTTTATTGCTTCAGTAAGTCACTAATAGCTTAACAGGTTAGCCACTTATCTCATCATTTGATCTAATGATTCTATTTTTTGGTTTCCAAATATATATTTCTCATTATGTCATTCATATATGATATATTGACATATATACCTTTTACTTTGTTGAGGTTACTCACTCACTTCCAATCATTACTTTCAAGCTTCAATCACAGGTTAGCCTTTTACTTTTTACTTTTGTGTGATGTACATGTTGATTTTTTACTTTCAAGCTTCATTTTCCCCTATATTTAGTAATCAAAAGAATGCTCCTTGATTGTTTGTCCCTATGCCACACGTGACAACTATGTTGATGAGTGATGAATTGATGTATAACTGTATAAGTCAATAATTTATGTTGATTTTTTTGATGATTTGATGTTACTTAATGTTTGTTTTATATGTTATAGGGTATATATTCTAGGCTTGTAGCATGCTAAATAACTTTAAAAAATAGGAAAAATAAAAAAGTAGCATATTAAATAATTTTAGAAAATAGAAAAAATAAAAAATGACACACGGGCGATTTGACCGCCATGGCAACGCCAAAATGGGCGATTAATCGCCAAATCGATTAGCCACCCCTCCACCGCCTTGGATCGATTTGACGCCGTGACAACTATGGTTACTAGTCACATGATCCTCTGCTGCTCTTCCTGCTTGAAAGTTGAAACCATTACAAATTTCTCTTTCAGTCAATTTTGAAGTACCTGCTTAATATTGAGTCTTAACCAGGAGATCTAAGGATTAAGAATGGAACCAGAACCGGCAAGCTGTGATAACAGTTGCATCCAGAAATATGGAATAAAGATGGTAAAGGTTGAGTGGACCTGCCATTCCCACGACTGGATTGGAGGTTTCAACTTCATTAGTGGATGGTCAGATTTGGGTTGTGTCCTAGGATGGTAGTCAATAGATTACTGGACCCCTAGCTACTAGCAGTTGCCTGACAACAAGGCTCTGCTTGGCAGGATCAAATTGAATGAGAGTCCTTAAGTTCAGATTATATTAAAAAAAGAGCAACCCAGTGCACGAGACTCCTGCTACTGCAGGGTCTGGGAGGGGCAAATGTATGGAGCCTTACCCCTTGCTAAGCAGGAGAGACTGTTTTCAAGTTTCAAATCTGTGACCAACATGTAGCACAGTGCACGGAATTCCTAATTTCATATAGCAAAATTACTCCTAACCAAATTAACCAAAAAAGCACTCTATAAAATAGAAATTCCTACTATCCACCCTCTTCTATCCTTTTTCCCCTGTTGTCAGCTTCAACCCCCAATTCCATAGTTCCATCTCTTTTTTGCTCTCTTCTTACTTACTGCCACTATATCCAATTGAGTTTTGAGGTTACCAGATGCACACATCTGTTTACACCTTTCTAGTATGTTTCCAAACTCTCATATTTTCATGTAATTAGAGGAGTATAGCATAGAACTTTAGATAGTTCTTAAATGACATTAATCTGAATTTTAAAATCATCAATGAATTAGTAGAAGACAAACCAGATAATTGCAAAGCAACTGCCTGCAAAATAAAAACATCTCTGAAAATGATTGAGGAAGGGGGGGCGTTTGTAACAGTCAAGGACCATTTCATGGGTTGAGACCCAAGCCTTCAGAGTTCCAATTTTCTTAAAGCTACTTCTGTCAATTGGTGTCAAAACTTGACTGCTCTCTTGCAATAAGAGGTTCAAATACTCAAGTGAAACAGGTTCTTTTAAATGGACATAACCAAATAAAAACTGGTGGCCATAATACCATTACGTAATAACAGTGATTGTTCAGTATAAACCTTTAAGTCCAATAACCCAACCTTCAACTTGCTTCAAAAGAATCCTGGATATTTTTGTACCCCTTCACTTAATCTTAGTTTCCAAATATTTAATGATAGCAAAGAAAAAAGGGAATATGCAATAAAGAAAATATTTCCAAAACGGTGAAAATATATAAATGAATTACAGGGAAGCATCAAACAACTATTTAGGTAGCCACTTCATTTATCAACAGCCTAGGTATTTTCTGTGTTCATGGGCATGGAAGTCTGTAAATAGTCAGATCCACAGTGTCCAAATTCAATGTGGTTATTGTGAAGTATCCACTGCTATGGTATTAAGTGAATTTATAGTCTATGAAGAGAATTGTGCATACCTAGATGTCGTTGCAATTCCTTGAGCTATAGGATCATTAAAATGAAGTTTGTCAAGTATTGTTTGTACAAAATTTGCACCCACAAGACCAGTTAAAACGACAACAGTAGCTGTGAGAGATGTATTGACACCTGCAATTAATAAGATCACCACATTATTCAAAGAGAAGATTGAAGTTTAGAAAAGAGTCACATGCAATTCACAGTATAACATAATATCCCAGTACCCAGAGTACTCTTATTACTTGAACTAACATTTTCTGTCAAAGCCATGTTTTCTGGGATCAGATAGTTCTCAGGAAACTAGATTAACTACTTAAAATTGTAGGGTATCAAGAAGTTTATGTACGTTCAAAAAGGGAGACAATGCTGAGGGCTAATGCAACTGTTATACATCTTGGCAAAATCGATACAGTCAAAGCAGGTTCTAGGCCAATAAGCCGCCCTATGAGTGCAGTTCAATACAATGAGAATAATGCAAAGATGATCACAGATGATAAAATCTCCATTACATGCCTCTTGACAAGCTGAAATTTGCACACTACAGCAAATATCAATTTCAGCGGGTAGTAAGATCAAAAAACAAAGTGGAAAATCATGGTTTGCATTAAGTAGATGCCATGAGCCATTTTCCTACCAAAAGATCTCAGGCCAATAAGATGCAAATACTGGAGATTGTTCCACAATTAAATGAGTTCTAACTGGTCTTAACCTCATTCAAAATTTTTTTCTATTCATTGTGCAATACTATTTCTTAGACCGTTGACTGTACATTCTCTTCCTTCTAAAAAAATGCATCAGACTGCAAATGTTCTCAAACTGACAGTAACAACAACTACAACCTATAAGATGAAGCATTTTTCTTCATGGGGAGATTTGAACTCCATTTTGTAAAGAAGAGTGGTTGGTCACCTTTCACTGTTTGAATATTGAAAAGGCAAAAGAAATAATAACAGATCCCAAAAATCCCAACAGAATGTCACCAACTCCAGGATTAGATGAAACTTTCGTGAGATAATATCCTGCATGGAAGAACTATAAATGATTCTATGTATAAGTTGGAAAAACAAAGTTGAAAAGCATTATAATAATATTTCTGTGCAGTAGGTAAGGAAATATATAGTGAATGTATGATTTTCCTCAAAAGATTTGACAATCAATACATCTAATTTCACAACTGAATAATTAATAAACATGGTTTCACTTTACAAATTAACTTCAAATTTATAGTGTTTAATTTCTACATTAAAATATGAAACAGCAAGTTTCTTCTTGTTTCCAAGAACTCAGCAGCTAAGCATAGGATGGCACATCCTTCATTGCAGCAATAGTTGTGAAACAGACGTAGGAAGGTATGCTTTTGAACTTATTTGAGTCTATAACATGATATGTCAATATGTCATAGAAAATATGTGTTATATAGGGTAGGAGTTGGAGAAAGCTTCTGAGTCCAAGAGAGAAGTTATTTTCTCTGATGTGTAATATAATCAACACAATGAACATGGTCCTATATGAATTTCATAGTTCAAAAAGTATAAGCAAATAATTTTTAGTCAGTATTCAGTGCAGGAGCGACCCACGTACACCTAAGGTAAAGGTAATGTAAGGTGAGTTTCTGTCTTGAGGCATATTTGCATAGTTCATTGAGGAAATAAAGTAGGCTCATATGAATAATCTCTCACTAAAATTGAAAATGCTTGATCCTGTTCACCAACCAGTTTGGTGAAACAGAACAGAACAGAACAGAATAAAGAAGTGAAAGAAGTGAAAGAAGTGAACTTTTTCACATCTCTTGATATGGAAACAAAGAAACAGAAATGATGCCCATGCGCACTTAAATGATGGAAGTTAAGATATAAGCACTTCAAGTAGGCTGCAAACCTAGAACAATATCCACACCAGACTTTGATAAACACCCAAAAGCTACTGCTGCCAAATCTGCTGATAGTGCACAAAAAAAAATAGGGTGGAACACCTTCTTGATGTCAGAGGGAAACCTGTAGACCAGAAACCATAAACATAATGAGGTGTTTCTAGAAAGACAGATCATAAATCTTAAAATGTATTATGTTTTGAATAAATAGGGAAATAAGCATTGTACCCACAACCAACCATGTAACCTAACAAAGTAGCTGCAAGTAGGAAAGGCAGGCATGTTCTTGCATTCGTCCCAAGTGCTGTCGGATATAGGAGTGCAGAAATAAATGACACAAAGAAAAATCCAGTCCAAGTCCACAATTCAAATTTTGAGAATGGAGAAGGCTTTGGCATAGGTTCGACAGCTATCATTTCTGCCCTTACAATCTTTCTTACCGTTATTGCTGTGTAACCAGCAACAAAAACTGAAGCCAGCCAACCCCCAACTGCAGAAAAGTAAGGAAAGAATAGGTTGTTATTTCATAGTGTTGGATAATCTAGAGGGGGGTGAATAGGTTATTACTAGTGGAATTTCCTCCTTTTCAATTTCGTAGAATGTTTTGTAATTTCTAAATGATGTGGAAAATATAGATATAATTAATTCACAATAACAAGTATGCACAATAGAAAGACAAAGAATTTATAGTAGTTAGACTCCTTGAGTCTACTCCACTCAACACAAGATCACCTTGAGGGTTCCACTAGTATTTCCCTTTCAATACAATTGGTGAGGAAATTCACCTTTATAAAATCCTTTTAAGGATAAGAAGATCCTTTACAATCTTTTTAAAGGAAGAGAGGATCCTTACAAAAGCCTAAGTTCTGTTTAGACTAATGCAAAATAGTAATGCTCAACCTAGAGCAATATATAAATTACAATGATAAGTAATTGGAAGAGGTTACCTAGCAAGGGTGTATCAATACCCCTGTGAGTGCAAGATGATATGAATGAGTAAAAGATGCACTTTAAGTCTCCTTGTGCTCTTCTCTTGATGATGATGAGTTGGTGAGAAGGTGTGGAGAACCAAGCAAGAGATTACTTGAATGAATTTGAAGTGAGTAGCAATAAATCTCAATAACTCTTATTGGATAATTTAGAAAGCTCTCTAGAATGCTCTTAGTAGTAGTTGAGGTGGTTTAAATGGTGAACAGTAGAACCATAAATAGAATCAACAAATGGCCTCAACAACAACAACAATCTAAAGCCTTATCCCAACTTAATGAGGTCGGCTACATGGATCCAAACATATTAATAATGGAACATGACAAACAAACAATGAAAAATGCAATATGAAAAGTGAAAGGTGAAAGATGAAAGTAGCAAAGTAAGAGGAAAAATGACACAACCCAACAAGACAGGAGAATCTCAGCTAAATAGGGTCGGCCACATGGATCCTTGTTCTCCAATAGGTTCTATCCGAGGTCATACTTGGTACGAGGCCTAAGCCATGCTTGTCATTTCTCACAACTTCTCCTAGGGGTCATGTAAGGTCTGACCCTAGCTCTAGTAGCCCCTTCAATCTGAATCCTATCACTCCTCCTTACTAGGTTGTCGCTAGGCTTCTGTTGAACATGACCATACCACCTCAAACGGCTTTCTCGAAGCTTGTCATTGATCGGGGCAATTCCCAAATCAGCTCTAATATGCTTATTCCTTACTTTATCTTTCCTAGTTTTGCCACTCATCCATCTTAACATCCTCATCTCTGTCACACACATCTTCTCTGTATGACACTTCTTAACTACCCAAAATTTCCCTCCGTAAATCATGGCTGGATGCACAACAGTCCTATAGAATTTTCCCTTAAACTTTAAAGGGATACGTTGGTCACACAACACTCCTCTATGTCGCCTTATTTATTTATGATCAACCCAAGATATCTAAAATATTTCTTTTGCGGAATCTCCCTCTCCTCAAACTTCATTGTTTCATTATCCATCATAGAGTGACTGAAGCTACATATCTTATATTCCGTCTTCAATCTACTAATTTTAAAATCACTTGTTTCTAAGGTTGATCTCCATAGCTCTAGCTTAGTATTGATCCCTGCTTTAGTATCATCCACCAAAACGATGTCATCAGTGAAGAGCATACACCAGGGTACCTCATCTAGAATGTTCTTCGTTAACTCATCCATGATAAGAGCAAATAAGTAAGGGCTTAAGGCCTATCCTTAATATACCCAATACTAATTTGAGATTTCCTTGCCTTGGCCTCCCACAGATCTCACACCACATATGTACTCGACACCTCTTAAGACTTGGCCCAAGAGAAGCTTAACAGTCATAGTTTAGCTGGTCGACCAGCTGCCCCAACTGGTCGACTGGTCCAAGTGACTGTTAGAAGAAAATACTCATTGGAGCTTCTTATTGTGCAACCGGACGATGAACCAATTGACTGGTCTTGAGTCTGGTTCGAACCAGTCGACTGGTAGGTACTTTGTCTGACTCGATTGGACTGGAAGCTGTACTAGATGGGTTACATTTGGTTCTCTTGGGTCTGGTCTGTCACGGGATTTTTGTCAACACAATGTGTTCTCAAGAATGGGGATCCAAGACACGAGTGTACATATTGACCTGAATGGAAATTTTGAATTGATTGGTTTGACCCGAGAAGAGATCCGGATGAACTTCCAACAAGCAGAATAGAAGTTGACCAGTGTGCCATCTCTGTGAAGGCTGCTACCCGTGAGGCCATCTCGGGCATGGGAGGGAAAGACAGCAGACAACCGACTGAACTGGGGAGCCTAAATGGCATTAAGGATGAGTCCACCTCTCTCTCTCTCTCTCTCTCTCTCTCTCTCCATCATCTATGATAAGGGGTTTTGAACTCTAGGAGTAAGTGAGTCTTAGAGACCGTCTCCTGGTCATTCCTGCAAGGAGTTGTCGATGTGTTTGCTGCTGAGGTTCCTTCGTTTGCTTGACTTCTGAAGAGTTAAATTTCAAGGAGGCATTGCTCGTGTGGTGCGTGAGGTAACTATTCTCCCCTTCCTTGAGATGGAAGTTTTGAAAACCTCATACCAACATGAGGCAAGTCACCCTATAGCAATATAAGGCATGATCATAAATCTAATGAGAATAGATAATTATTTATTTATTTATTTATTTTTATTTTTTTTCTGCATTTGCAATATCTATCATGATACTCCAGCACCTTAAATGCAAATAATGATCTTGTTAATCCCAAATTTATAGTTGAAACAAAGCTTGAATGTACAGCATTCAATAAATTAATTTTTCATCCTCAAATGTGCATTAATTCTATATCTTGATTTCACAGAAGCACAAAACATTTCAATGTTTGATGAGAACTTCAGAATTAGGTTCCCATCAACTTTAGATTATTCTGGGACCATCAACTAGAAGAAAGCACCCAAAGAGGTTAAAGCATTCTGTGGTTGTATCCATATAACTGTTATTTTGCCAGGTATAAAGAGATGCCAAACCATTAACATTAAGTGATAGTGGCCAGAGGTATTCTACTCTTTGAAAACAACACACTGTTTCACAGAAATGCAGAAATTTTTAATAAGAAATAGTCAAAATTGGAGGCATGGGAAATTCATCAAACAAACCTTAGCCAATTCCAAGATATAGTAGCCATACCGAAACTGGGTTTGCAATACTATACTCATTTTCCATTTCTGCAGAACCACATGAGCTCGATTGTCTTAAAATGCAAGAAAGAGGTAGGCTAAGATTCTTATACCTATGACGAAACAAATCTTGATTCCTGAAGCCGCAGGGATATCTCTCACGTCCAGAGGCAAAACCACAACAAAAGGAACATAAAACAATGCAAGCCACCTCTGAATAAACATATTTGCTGGCTCAAAGAAGTTCATGAAACTTGTTGCAGCAGAAGGAACTACAGAATCAGGGATCATCAGAATGGAAAACACACAGAAAATCCCGAAAAGGGCACTCGGAAACTTAATAGCTGCAGCTTTAAAAGCCCGTTCCAAAAATTTATCCATTGCCAGAATGATTCCAAGCGACAATAGCAGATGCCAAATGCTGCCCACCTGGTAATCAAATAATCTTCTAGTTAAGAATAACCCTTGAAAACAACACAATATAGCACCAATTCTACATTCAAGAAGGAGATTAAAACAATTACTCATACTCTGAAACCCAAAGGAGCCACTCCCACTCTCCTTGCTCATAGAATTTACCTAAATTTTGCGGCGAGAGTGAATATAGTAGGTACCACCGGAGAAGGACCAAGATTGGGGGCCAATAGCTCTAATTGGCAGTGAAAATCGTGGGTCATTGGGGCTTTTATGTGAGATTTGAATGCCATTGAAAGAAGCTCCTGATGTCTGTATATGGGTTTTCATAAATGGGGTCACTGGTTTTCAACGGATTCCTGTGGAGTGAGTGGGAGGAGGATACGAAAATCTGGGGGTGGCTGAAGCAAAAGCCATGGAAAACAAAGGAAGGCCTGCTCCTGTGTCATTGGAGATAAACCCATTTCAGTATAAAGATTCAATTATGAACAGAAAAGGCAGTTTGAATCATGAGGTTCTCTCTCTCTCTCTCTCTCATAACTATCACTGTCGTGTGTCAACAGAGTTTTATATTTCCCGGGAATTTCAAAAGTTGACCTTTTCTTTTGGGGGAGAAGATGAACCTTCTCATATGGTATCTGATGAACATATTTTGTGACCAAAATACCCTCAATGTTATGGCGCCAAGCTCCCAAGCTGAAGGTGTTAAAAAACCAGAATTAGGTGTCCTTTTTTTCTTATTTCTTTTGTGTAAGAAGAGAGAAGGGCTGTTGAGTTTCAGAGAATCATCCACTCTGATTTGGAGAAAAATGAAAACACAAGCTCATTTTTGGACATAACCAAAATGATGTATAGAGAAAACAAATACAAAACAAAGTTTGTATGCTCTCTAAAACTGTTAGAGAAATGTATTAAACCTTGGCTGTATAAGGCTATGTTTGGTAGTCAAGAAAAGAAAAAAAATATTAAAGACATAATAAGACAAAAATCACGATTACACAATGATTTTTTATGTGTTTATCTCTCTTCAAATTCAAATTTTTTTTTCTTTTTTTCTTTTTTTTTCTTCTCTTTTCTTGACTAGCAAACATAGCTTAAGAAAAGAGATATTGCTGAAGGTTGTCTCCTTTGTTGACTATGCAAATACTTCCAATAATCCTATGTATTGTTCACAAAGACATAATCCTCTAACAAACTCTTTTTACAAAAGAAACCATTATTTAGATCATTAATTTTAGACCACTTAAAATGCTAACATAAGTCAAAGGAACCAAAATTTTGTAGAGATAGATGCTAGTCCATTTTCCACATGATATTTCTAGTTGAATGGAGTTGGTGTTGTGGTGAAATAAAGCTTCATGCATGGGAGCTTGGTTTCTATAAGCTTGTGGTAAGAACCTTATCTCACATGCCCACTTTATATACTAATATTTAGTTATTTACCACATGGCAGCTTTAAAGGTGCCCAAATTTGGCTAATGTGTTTTCCACATCATTTACGTGGAATTTGTAGTGGTTTTAAAATTAACGAAACTAATTCTTTGTAAAGTTATTTGAACAAAAGAGACCACTCAACTAATAAATATAGGTTATTAAATTGATATATGACCTATTAATAAGGGAATTCCTTATTAATCGAACTGTCAGGATGCCAACTCATCTTGCTTATTGAGCGTAAAAGTAGTGATATCGTGAGAATGAGTTCATACCATGGGTGTGTAGGAATCATTTCTCTATATTTTAGATAGTTTATTGAAGGAATTGAGTTCTCTGTCTAAAAGTGCAGCATACGTTAGTACTCCCTGAGTTTATTGATTTTTTTCCCCCAAAATAAAGGAACATATATGTCATTTCACAGGGGAATAAAAGAGAGATTAAAGGAGGCATACACTAGCATGCACTACACTCTTGAACGGAATTCATTTTCCTTTTATTAAAAAAAATAAAATAAAAAATCTTCTAAAAAACAAATAAATAACTTGAATTGGCAAGGAAGATGCAGTTAATGAGGTGGATGGTATCATGGTTCTAATTAACAAAGTTTTTGTGATTTGCTCACTTTTCAATTACTAAGTCTAACCTTAAATTTATTAATTTGGGAGGGATAATCAATGAGAGGGAGAGTAAAAATGATACGCTTTATATTAAAAAAAGTAATCTCTGAATTTATGTTGAACCCAAACCTTGTGTCAAAGAAACCTCGGATCATGCTGAAAATGGCCTGTCCCATTCACATTGGATTTAGATGCAACTTGATTAGTTTGAGAAGACACCACACAGAAGTAGAAAGTTAAGCGCAACCAGTCCAAAATGTAGGCACTATGCAGACTTTAGCATTTACAATGTTGTACTCCGTTCTTTTCTAGGGCATGCCACATGCCTCCCTATAACCCATGTGGTGAGTTTTTTATATGGGATTTCATTATCCATAAGGTATCAAATCACAAGTTAATGGTGTTTAATTGTTTTGACTGAGTGATTGTAACGCTATTTTCCATTGAATAACTATTCTCCTCATGTACAAAGCCTGTTTTATTTTTTTATTTTTATTTTTATTTTTTTATTGCCCAAGATGCATGACATGCCACCATAAAATACGAGAGGAGTGACTCAAACTCGAGACGTACGTCGAAGCTCAAGCCATCATTTTCAGTGAATGATGCCAACCACTAGGCCAAGGCTTGTGTCCGTACACAAGGCCTTAATTTTTTTTCCTTGATTGGAACTTTTATCAATTTGATTATAATTGTTTACAAACAACATTACTTAAAAACTTTCACCCTAGCCCATGATCAATGCAGAAAAAATTGTGGCTATGCAGACGTTCGGGGTGGAAGCCTCCAGAAAAGTTTTAGGGTTTACATGGAATTTTGGAAATGTACCTCTTTGTTTCCACTTAAAAATTTCACCCTATTCTCCATTGCTAGTGAATGTACCCTCATCTCATCATCATGGACATAGACACCTTACCAAACTACGTATATCCTTGTGTTGTGGTAGTTTGATTGCTATTTTTCCTTTGTTATATTTTCGTGTTTTGTATCATGGTTTGGTTTCAATTTCTACGCAACTATGGTAGCACTTTCCATAAATAGAAATGGCAAGTATTACTTGTCTAGCAATGAAGTGAATTAAATGATGTTCTCTTTGAACAACCAAGCATTTCTATTGTGTAGTACTTTCCACAAAATTGCATACCAATTCCATACCTCCTTGAAAAAAAAGAGCAACATAGTGGTGGATATGTATCTCCATCAAACCCAATTTATTAATAAAACTATTTATTTTCATTTCTGTATAACATTTATTTATTAGGCTTGCAAGTAATTCCATGAGTTTTCACCCAAAATTGTTCTATAGGACTTGACATCATATTCATATGGTCATTACATTGTATATTGCCAGGGTTCAAGGATGTGATTTGTGTATAGAAAAGAATCTAATAAGAATCTCGCATGTACTACTACCAGTTATGTGAGGACAAGATTCTTACCTGTCACTTGACCTTTGACCTGAGAGATCCTATTTGTTGCAGTGTTGTATCACGTGTGCTGGTAAACCAATGGTTGAATTCCAATGGACTATATACGTTAGACACGTGGTCCCACATTATTAATGAAAGAGATCGTCAACATGGGATCTGTTGCCCTTAATTGAGAATATCGATGAAAGAGAACATCTGTGCTAGATTAGACAGAAATCTGATACCAATGTTGTTTTTGTAAATTGTTTATAAATTCTTTTTAGTATGAAAAATAATTTTTTCATTTATTAAATTTTATTTGAAATATTTTTTTCAGCATCCGATTATATTCATAGAATCTCTGAAATAGATATGTACAATGAGTTGCGGTTAGATATTAAAATTAGGGGTGCAACAGGGTCGGGTTGGGCCTTGTTTCTTAAAACCCTATCCCAATCCTAAGTCCCCTTAGTTGGGCACAACCCACACTAACCCTAACTCACGGCTGCAAAACTTCAACCCATGCCCAACCCTTCAAGGTTCATCCTAACCCAAACCAACCCTGATTGGCCCTGATTTTTTAGGGCCGGGCCAGGATGATCCTAATTGGCCCTGACCCTGACCCTAACCTTGACCCTGGTTTGCCATTAAGGGCTAGGTGACCCTGACCTTGACCCTAGTTTGCCATCAAAGGCCAGGTATACCCTGACCCCTGACCCTACAAAATATGAAATAACTAAAAAATATTAATAATAAAGAGGAGATAAGAAAACACAAAGTCACAAATTACTTGCAATGGGGAGAACATCATAAAGCAAACATTCAAATAATACAAATAACTCCAACTATTATGGTAAACAAAGAGGAGATTGATGAGCACATTTATGTGTGAAATTTAGGATAATAAAACATGCATTTTACATATTTAGAATGGAGCTACCTTGGATTTTACTCTCTTTTTGCAGGTTTTATATTTTCAATACCTTAAGGACTATCTGGTGCTATATCTCCAATTTTATACATAAAGAAGTCCTATTTCTTTTCATGGTTGTAAAGAGGACGAAATTCTGAGCAAGATGGACATGTTCAATTAAAAGTACACATTCGTTTGGTCAACCGTACAAGTGTTTATTCTTTTTAGGCCAGAAAAAAAAATAATGGATCAGAACTAAACCGATATGCAGAACCAGCCCGTTTGCAGTTGTCCCAAGTTTACAAAAGAATATTTCAAATTCCAACAAGGATCAATGGACCACACCCTTAAGTGATTGAAGATTCATTTTTTGTAACAACTACCTAGCGTAGTTGGTGAGTTGTGGTGTGCAAAATCCCTTGCTTATTAGGAGGTCTCAAGTTCGAACCTCTTGGTTGCTATTTTTTGTGGAGGTTTTTTTTTGAAATATTTTCTCTCTTTTACTCATCACTCAAAGGAGCTCAGCCAAAGGGTTTCCTATGCAAGAGGAGAGATAAATAAGGAAATAAAAGAGAAAAAATAGAAAAAAAAAAAGTGAGAAAAAATAGGAAAGAAAAATAAATAAATAAATAAACGAAAATTCGTCCAAGAGGCTGTCCACATTTGAAGAAGAGAGAGAGAAAAAATAAAAAATAAAAAATAAAGGAAAAATGAAGCAAAATCGTTAGAGATTCCCTACTTCCTACGAATCTCTCTCTTCTCTCTCCTCCACCTCACCACAAAATCATCCAAGGGGATCCACCCTTGGACGTCCCTCTCTCTCTTCTATTCCCTATAAAAGGGAGTCCACAAAACCCTAAAGGGTGGTCCCTCTCTTCCTCTCTACTTCTCTTCTTAGGTATTTTTTAGTTGTTCTTTCTCTTTTTTCTCTAGTTTTCTCTTTTTCTAGCTCTAGTTCTAGGTTTTTGTTTTAAACACTTTTGTAAGTTCTATTTATTTAATTAATGCAAGCACTTTTGTTTTTGATTCAGTCTTTTATTTTTATTGTTTAAGCAATTGAAGTTGTCATTTTCAAGTTCTAGTTATAGGCTTAGTTCTAGGTGACAAGAACAAAAAGTTCAATTTTTCTCTTCAGATTTGTTTTCTCTAGTACTAGAAATTTTAGATTTGATTTATTCCAGATCTGGTTTTTAGTACCGGTAGTATCTCAAATCGATCAAGTTTTTAGTTCGAGGATTGAAGTTCAAGTAAGTAGGCTCCTTCAGTAGTCTTCTCACCCCCCTCTCATTCCCTCTTCTTGCTACCCTTTCATTCTTAATGTAGGATTTAAATTTCAGTTTTTACTTTGATGCTTTCCCTTTCCCCTAAGGTCCTTGGCTGGATGGATGTGTTGGCTTTGCCCCTCTCTAGCTATGGAACCATCCTTTTATTTTGATAATTTACTTTTCAGCCCTTCCCTTAAAGCCAAGTAGAAAAGCCCTCGTAAGAGTACTCTCTGATCAAGTAGGGTACCTCATAATGTTTATGGTGCATCCCTCGGGCTAAGTAGAGATACCTATTTGTGTGCCTCTCTAGATTTTTTCACTTTTATTTTCATTTATTTGCTTTTTAATTGTTTGGTTTGATTATTTAAATTTCTCGATGTGAATGGTTAGTTCGCTTTTAGATGCATTTGTGTTAGGTCGATAGTTAGAATTAGATCACCATAATGAATCTATGCACTTTCGCATTACCAGAAGAAGCCTAAAATAAAGTGGCTGCTCTCCTTGTGTTCTACCTGTTAGCTACACTAATCCGTATGCTTGCGATTTAATTTTAAATCCTAACAGAGATCATCTTAACAAAGCAAACAATCCAAAAAATTCCAATAATTTGTCATGATAAACAAAGAGATCATTCTAGTAAGACAAACAATCTGAAGATCTCAAATTACATGTCATGTTAAACAAAGAGGAGAACATTACCAGTGATTTTTCAAACGATGCAGAGTGATGTCCGTTAAGGGACGAAGGCGTGACACAATGTGCACTCATGCGGTGGAATAATGAAACCCTAACGTCCGAGAGCGATCAGTGAAGCGATCATTAAACACATAACTTTTGCAACAAAAGGAAAGTGAGAGAGATCAGTGATAGGATATATTAGGGTTTTTTTTAGGTGTCAATGTCAAACAATATCTAAAATCAGGTTAACATTAGGATCAACATCAGGGCCAAAAACAAGGGCCGGGGCGGGCCAAAAGTCAAGGTAAAAAAACAGGGCAGGGTTCAGGGCAGGTTGGGCAGGCCAAAGGCATCAACCCTTACCCGCCTTGACCCTAATTCAAGGTAAAACATTTCAGGGTCGGGCTGGCCCTTAAGGACAAAATATTCAGGTCAGTCCCTATTCGAGATTAAGGCGGGTTCAGACCGTTAGGGCCAAACTTACACCCCTAATTAAAATTACATGTCATATAGCTCATTATGGGATATTGGAAAAATAAAAAGGTCTTATGTGCAAATTAAAGAGTTAACACTGCATGATTTATGCTAGTGAACAAAGTATAATTCGATTATATTGTCACCTATAATAAGAAAGATAACAATTCTTTTTAGATTCTAAATTTTCCCACTTTAGAAGCAAAGTAGTTGTTCTATTTTGGAAACTGTTTTCTACCACCAAAATTTGGCCTTCTTTATTTAGGAAACAAAGATTAGACTAAAAAAGGAAATCCTAAAGGGGTTTTATTATAAAATGGACAAGGGGGAGAGAGCCATAGCTTTTTGGAACCTCCTCTCTCTTCTCCTTCGTTTTTTTCTTTCCATCTCTTCTCTCCTTTGAGTGTGTGTGGAGGAGAAACTAGGGTTTATGAAACTCTAGACTTTTAATGATAGATTGCTCTTCTTCAACTGAACGAGGAATATAGTTTCAAAGTGTTGAAAGGATTCGATCCCTATGATTGCTCAAGTGTGGAAGAACTATTATCTGGGGGAAGAACTTCGATTGTAGTTTTAAGGTAAACTGTTTCGTTCCCAAGTAAATAATTTTTGTACGATGATTTCAAATGCAAGAGATCCAAATCCAATCTCTTCCGCTATGCGATTGAATTCCCGCCAACACAGTGCACAAGGCTCCCGCTACTGCAGGTCAGAGAGGGGCAAATGTATGCAACCTTACCCCTGCTATGCAAAAGAGACTTTACAAGTCTCGAACCTGCGGTCAACATGTTGCATTAGTTCAACTTAACTGTTGTGCCACGGGCTCGCCCATTTCTAGACCCCCAATTGCTTTTCTAATAAAATGAAAACCATTGATTCAAAATGTGGATGAGATCAGGTATCCCAAAGATGCATGCATATTTTTTGCAGTAACTGCTGAATTTAAGTTGAGATAAATATTATTATTACTTGGTGAAATTAGTTGAGTTCCACCACATATAATTAAGAAGTCTTTGACATTTCCAGAAGTTGAGTTAGACTCACTTTCTGTCACTTTCTTTCTGATATTTCCATATTATTTAACTGCAACCTTGAAACATAGCAGGAAAATGGATCTGCAAGTTTTCGCGTAAAGGTTTTCCTTTTACAATAACCAAAACCTAAGATACAGATGCTGTACAGGAAGCTAGTGGTGAGCTGTATGATGAACAGTATAGAAACCATTCCCATAAATCTGAAATACTGTTTGAGGGAAAGGTTATTCATATTGATGCCCCAAATACAAATGTGTGAAACTAGTAAATAATTTTATCCAGCTATCAGAAGCAGGCTGTGCCTGACTGCTGGAACTGAACAAAGTAATGAGCCAGTTATGCCAGTTAGAGCATAAGCGATTGCACAAAAAGGGAGGGCTTCAGGCTCCTTTGCTGATAATGCTGCCGTTCCCAATCCATGAGAGCTGAAACAACCACCAGAAAAGCAATTTCAGCTATGGTTAGCAATTCAGCATGCATCAAAACAATGGGGATCCATCATGAATATTCAGTTCTAACGATGAAAGATTGTGTTGTAAGATTGGTTAAAGGAATAGTTTTTTTTTTTTTTAACTATATATTCCAGTCAAAAATGCAGATGTTTAACATATAAAGACATCTAGAGAGATTTCATATGCCATACTTTTCAAAAGCCATAATCTTTGCCATCCATAACCTTTCCTAAATTGTATTTTTGCATTATTTTCAATCAAGGCAGTGTTTTATATGATTGCACAAAAGCATATTAGCTTTTTTCGTAATATCACATTTCCTAATTTGAAATACTTTGAACACAATGTACAAATATTTTCTCCTTGTTCACCTTGTTCATTCTCTACTAACTTTTGATAGTTAAGTAGGAAGCTTGGAACTGCATTTGCATTATGCAAAATTTTGGTTTCTATATCAGAAACTGTGAAATTACCATGGTCTAAGATCTCGGCGAGATCTCGGCCCCATCTCTCTTTTTAGATTTTTTGAGACAAATAACAAGTGATACACAAAATCAACCATATCTCGACCGAGATCTCAAGATCTCAACCCCAAACAGCCCAGAACACGCTTCTCTCGCTACTCTTTAAAGAAAAAAAGACATTGTTGATGGAATTTTGGTGCTTTTGCTCGCCAAACTTCATTCCTACACTACATGCATAGTTGTTATGGCGTCACCTAGGCATCGCCAAGGAGGCGATTTGACGTCCTGGCAGAAAAAGAAGTTCATGGCAGTGCTACGATTTACGTGACTCACAAATGGCGGTCGCCATTGGCTTATAGGCGTCGCCATGACACAGCCATGGAAGCCAGGTCACTCCTAATTCACTACGCAGCCAATTTTTTGTAAAATGCAGGGTGATTTTGATAGGGCTATGTTGATTTTTGATGATTTGATGTTGTTTAATATTGGTTTTATATGTTATAGGGTATATATTGTGGGCTTGTAGCATGCTAAATAACTTCAGAGAATAGGGGAAATAAAAAAGTAGCAAACTAAATAACTTTAGAAAATAGAGAAAATAAAAAATGACACATGGGCGATTTGACCGCCATGGCAACGTCATAATGGGCGATTCATCACCAAATCGATTAGCCACCCCTCGACCGCCTTGGATCAATTTGACGCCGTGACAACTACGACTACATGTAATATATCTTCATGTGTGTGTTACATAATATGTACTATACCTATGTAGTTATGTCATATGTGGCTTATCTTATGTCATTTCAATGTATGTGAATGTGACTCATCAATCGTCAATGTTAAATGTTAAACAATCAAGTAATTTTCTATGATGTTTTTTAAATTCTTATGATTATGTACGCTTTTTAAATTGATTATATGTGTTCTAACTTCTAAAAGTATTAGATGTTGTGTCATGTGTGGAATGTAGATTGTGGAATTGAGCATGCTAGCCTAGGGTCTTACATAGGGTACAAAGTCAAAGTATCATTTTAGGTTTGATTATTTTTTTTAAAAACCCGACATTTCCATTATGTTTAAAAGGCCTAAAATAGGGTAAATGAAAAGTTTCAAGTGCTACAAAGATCATATGGCCACCGAGTCGACCGGGAAAAAAATACAATATCTCGGCGAGATCTCACAAAGCTCTCTTTTTTGGCTTAGTGAGATTAGGGGCGAGATCGAGATCTTAAACCTTGGAAATTACTTGTGATCACTAAGTAAACTCAAAACTCAGCTATCATGATTTGAGAAAAAGGTAATTTCGTCACATTATTTGCTCTTCCTATAATTCAATTAGTCTCCTTACTGGCCTGAGTTTCTGAAAGGCCTTAAAGAAATGAGGCTGGATTGGGGATTAATGTGTAACATAGTTGTCAAGTCGTTGCCCTTGGCTGTCAGGCACCTTACACATTTTGGTCGCCTTGCCTCTAGGCCCCCTCCAATGCTTTGGGTCGCCTAGACACCACTATAACTATAACGTGTCGAGTTAAAATACCAGGAAAACAGAAACCAGGGGGGTCGGGGAGGAGAAAAGAGACAATTGGAGCTTAAGGTTGTTGCAAGTCCATCCGTAGATATTAAGTGATATATATTAGAAGTAGATGAAAACTATTTTGAAACAAGACCTCCAAAGCTTTAGGAATGAAAACCTAATAACTTCGACATGTTCTTAAGTGATATATTTCTCATTATTCATACACATACCTATTTCATATTATTCATACACAGATCTCTCTCTCTCTCTCTCTCTCTCTCTCTCCCCCACCCCAACTTGAGACCTTGTTTGAGTTTGAGAAGAAAATTATTGATTTTATTTTAGTAAGTACAGGATTTTGTCCCCACCGGGTAATGATCCACGCACTGATATGAAGAGTTTCTCATATTAGTCTCTATTTTAGTGTGGCATAACAGATGCAGTTTCATATGCTGTCACCTTGATAAATCCTTCAAAGGTCTTATAAAATTATTCAACCCAAGTGTCTACCCTGTAGAAACGCAACCTTAAAACGATGCAGAAGATAATGGAAAAGCAAAACAAACAATGCACACAGATTTTACGAGATTCGGCAAGGTTGCCTACCTCCCCGGTGAGATGAGATCCTGCTTCACTATCAATGGAGAATAGGGTTACAACGCTCTTCCTCACACCTCTCCGTATTGCTTGCATTACAGAGAAAGAAACCCTCGCTACAAATATATAGCGAAAAAACCCTAATCCGGATTAAACTACAATTGCCCTCAAATAAAAAATTCGAGCAAGGGGCTACACCCCCTGCTATGCAGGGGGGCCTCCTGCCCCCCTGCAACCCCGACGGCCTGCTAACCGGCTAGCGGGACCGCCGTCCTACCTGTCTAGGTGCTGCACCAGTACTCCCTGGATTAAACTGTGACGGAATACAAGACATCATACACCAACAATCTCCACCTTGGCTTGAATTCTGTCGAGCCTCCTGTAAAGATAACTTGTGGACGTCTTCATCACTGTACCTCATTAGAGGTACAAACCCGCACCTATTTGGTGCGTCCCTCATCTTCAACAATGAGTAATATTAATCAAGTCCAAACAAGACTTGAACTTCTCTGTAGTAACTGGCTTTGTAAACATATCTGCAGGATTGAGAGATCTGTATGAATTTTTCTCAGATGAATACTGCCTTCTGACACAAGCTCCCTGATCTTGTGAAATCTCACATCAATATGCTTTGTCCTTACATGAAACACCTGATTCTTTGCAAGATGTATGGCACTCTGACTGTCACAATGTAACACTGTACCTCCTTGCTCCAACCCCAACTCACGAACCAGTCTAGCCAACCAGACTCCTTCCTTGGCAGCCTCAACTGCTGCCATGTACTCTGCCTCTGTAGTGGACAATGCAATTGTAGACTGAAGCATCGCCCTCCATGATATAGGTCCACCAGTCAATGTAAACACATACCCTGTAGTAGACCTCCTCTTGTCTAAATCACCAGCATAGTCAGAATCAACATAACCTGCCAATTCTGTAGAACTTCCCTTGCCACTGAACATAACACCTATATCTTTAGTATTGCTCAAATATCTGAAGATCCACTTAATTGCATTCCAATGCTCCTTCCCTGGATTACTCATGTATCTGCTAACAACACTGACTGCATGAGACAAATCCGGCCTGCTACAAACCATAGCATACATGAGACTCCCAACTGCGCTAGCATAAGGGACTTGAGACATCTGCTCCACCTCCTCATGTGTTGTAGGGCATTCCCTTTCAGATAACTTGAAGTGGCCAGCTAACGGAGTGCTAACCGGCTTAGCCTTTTCCATATTGAAACACTTTAGCACCTTTTCAATATACCTCTTCTGAGTTACCCAAAGTTTACCTGCATTTCTATCTCTAAGGATTTCCATGCCAAGGATCTTCTTAGCGGCACCAAGATCCTTCATCTCAAATTCAGCACTCAACAAAGACTTCAAAGAGACTATCTCATGTTTGTTCTTTGCAGCAATGAGCATGTCATCAATATAAAGCATCAACAAAATAATGGAATTATCACTTGACACTTTATAATAAACACAACTATCATACTCACTTCTTGTGTAGCCAATCTTCATCATGTGGGAATCAAAGCGCTTGTACCACTGCCTAGGAGATTGCTTAAGGCCATAAAGCGACCTCTTAAGTAGACAAACATGGTCTTCCTTTCCCTGTACCTTGAAACCTTTAGGTTGCTCCATGTAAATCTGTTCCTCCAAGTCACCATGAAGAAATGCAGTTTTCACATCAAGTTGTTCAAGCTCTAAATCATATATGGCCACCAAAGCAAGTAGTACCCTGATCGAAGTGTGTTTCACCACCGGAGAAAATATGTCATTATAGTCTATCCCCTCCTTCTGTTCATAGCCCTTGGCTACTAGTCTGGCCTTATACCTTTCACGCTCCTTCTCAGATGCTGCCTCTTTTTTACGAAAGACCCATTTACACCCAATGATTTTTCTTCCCTTAGGTTTTTCCACAATCTCCCAAGTCTTGTTCTTCTATAGAGATTCCATTTCCTCCATCATAGCTATCATCCATTTATCATGTTGTGCATCACTCAAAGCATCATGGTATGAAGATGGATCACCTGTACCTACAGTGAGGGCATAGGCAACCATGTCCTCAAACCCGTATCTCGTAGGTGCTTTGTGAGGACGCTTCCCTTTACCCTTTGCCACAGTATAGGGAACTTCTACTGCTTCCTGTTGTCCTGGTAAGTCACTTGATGACTCATTTTCTCTTGTTGTTTCTAACTCACCTAACTCCACCTGCACAGTAGAACCTTCTTTATTTTCATCAACTGCTAGTAAATTGTAATTTGACTTCACTATATGAGACTCATCAAACACGTCTCTGCTAAGCACAACTTTCTGTGAACTTGGATCCCACAACTTGAATCCCTTTACACCTTTCTTAAAACCAAGAAAGATACATTGCTTAGACTTTAAGTCTAACTTGGAACGCTGCTCACTCTCAACATGCGCATAGGCTGGACAACCAAATATTTTTAGAATAGAATAATCTACTGGTTTTCTTGTCCATACCTCTTCAGGAATTTTACAATCAATCACCTTTGATGGAGACCTATTGATGAGGAAACATGCCATGTTCACTGCTTCTGCCCAAAATCTCTTGCTCAACCCTACATTCAGCCTCATACTCCGAGCCCTTTCTAGAAGTGTTCTATTCATCCTTTCAGCTACACCATTTTGCTGTGGTGTCTTTGGAACCGTGAAGTGACGTGTAATCCCTTCAACTTTGCACAATTCTAGAAATGGCTTGTATGTGTACTCTCCTCCATTATCTGTTCTCAAGTATTTAATTTTCTTTCCTGTCTTCCTTTCCACCTCAGCCTTCCATTCCTTAAATTTAGTTAACACCTCACTTTTATGCTTCATGAAGTAGATCCAGACTTTCCTTGAGTAATCATCAACAAAGGTCACGAAGTATTCTGCCCCACCTTTAGATTTTGTTGTTGAAGGACCCCATACATCACTGTGTATATAATCAAGCACCCATTTACTCTTATGTTTTGCAGTTTTGAAACTAACCTTGCACTGTTTTCCGAACACACAATACTTACAGAAGTTTAATTTACAAGTTTTTACTCCCTTCAACATTTTCCTTTTATGAAGCTCCATCAATCCTCTTTCTCCCATATGCCCTAACCGCATATGTCACAGATAAGTATCATCTGTATCAAATACTGCATCTGTAGTCACAGATGCTCCACCTATAACTGTGCTCCCTATGAGTCTGTATAGGTTTCCTGCTAGCTGTCCCTTCATGATAACCATTACACCCTTAATAACTTTGAGAACTCCACCTTCTGCTATGTACTTGCAGACATTTGAGTCAAGTGCCCCCAAAGATATTAAGTTTTTCCTTAATTCTGGCACATGTCTCACATCTGCTAAGGTTCTTACTATCCCATCAAACATCTTGATTTTGATAGTGCCTATCCCAATGGTCTTGCATACGGCATCATTCCCCATTAGGACAGACCCACCATTATATGGTTGATATGTATCAAACCAATCCTTATGTGGACACATGTGATATGAACATCCAGAATCTAAAATCTAAGAATCAGAAGGTTGATTCTTACCTGATGATATAGAGAGTACATCTCCATCATCTCCATCTGAACTGTCAGCCACGCTAGCTTCCTCAGATGTCTTATCTACACCTTTCTTCTTTAAGTCTGCCTTCCTCTTCAAGCACTCTCTCTTCAGATGACTTTCCTTCTTGCAATAGTAACAAGAGACCTTTGTCTTTGCCCCTTTTGATTTCGATCAACTCTTCCCAAATCCCTTCTGATTTGATCTCCCTCTCTCCTACTCCTTGTCACCTCCGAAAAAACCTTCTCCTTGAGATTTCGTACTACTGGCCTTCTTCCTTGTATCATTGGACATGAGGGCAGCTACGACTTTATCCATCTCAAGGGTCTCCTTCCCGTACAAGAGAGTCGTTACTAGGTGATCATATAATTCTGGGAGCGACGACAGCAATAGTAACGCCTTGTCTTCATCCTCGATCTTAACCTCCAGGTTTGCAAGTTTACTTACGATCTGATAGAATATATTAAGATGCTCTAATAAATCCGTACCTTCCTCCATCTGTAGAGAATACAATTGCTTCTTCACGAACAACTTGTTCGTTAAGGACTTCGTCATGTAGATGCTTTCAAGTTTCGCCCATAACTGCGGTGCAGATTCGATACCCACAACATATTGTAGGACATCATCAGAAAGATTTAATCGAATAGCACTTACTGCCTTTTCCTCCATCTCTTCACAATCTTCGTCAGTAATTTTTGCAGGTTTCTTCGACTTCCCCAATAACGTTTTCGCCAAACCCTGTTGTCTCAGAAGATCCTTCATCCTTTGACGTCAGAGGGTGAAATTGTTTTTCCCATTAAACCTCTCAATATCATACTTGACATTCGATCCCTTCCCTGCCATCGTGATAGTAAACCCTAGAAAACGGAAACCTAGAGCTCTGATACCAATTTGTAGAAACACAACCCTAAAACGATGCAGAAGATAATGGAAAAGCAAAACAAACAATGCACACAGATTTTATGAGGTTCGGCAAGATTGCCTACGTCCCCGGTGAGATGAGATCCTGCTTCACTATCAATGGAGAATAAGATTACAACGCTCTTCCTCACACCTCTCTATATTGCTTGCATTACAGAGAAAGAAACCCTCGCTACAAATATATAGCGAAAAAACCCTAATCAGGATTAAACTACAATTGCCCTCAAATAAAAAATTCGAGCAGGGGACCGTCGTCCTGCCTGTCTAGGTGCTGCACCAGTACTCCCTGGATTAAACTGTGACGGAATACAAGACATCATACACCAACATACCCAATCAATTTTCTTTCGTGAGGTCCATTACCACTGACTACTTTTCATTTAGTCTGTTAGTAATTCTATTAAAAGGGGGTTGGTGGGGTGGGGGTGGGAGAAGACAGTACAAATGATCTTAACGCTTCCTCCAGGCAATAGAAATTACCACTTGCTGGGTATTACAGTCACCCCCTTAATCCTCAGTTTGGACCCTTTAGTCTGAATTACATCCTCCTCCCAATGGCACAAAAGAGTATTCAGCAGAAAATTGAAGATTACATTCACCGGAATCGGTCTCCCTCCACATATGACAATTATGCCTATGCAGTTATTTTCTACAGGGTTCAGTTTGCTGTCCACTGCTGAGAGTCAAGCCAGTCTGAATTGATACTCTGCTCACATGATCCGATGTTCTGTCTGCTTAAACTACCATTAGAATTCTCCTTGTCGTTTTGTCTCTACCATCTTAATATTGAGTCTTAACCATTTACTAGGCAATCTAAGGATTAAGAGTGGAACCAGAACCGACAATTTATGATAACAGATGTAGCCAAAAATCTGGAGTAAAATGGGAAAAGTTGAGTGAACTGCCATTCCCAGGGCTGGGTTGGAGGTTTTCCACTTCATTAGGGGGTGGTCAGATTTGGATTGTCTCTTAAGATGCTAGCCAGGGGATGACTGGACCCCAAGCTACTAGTAGTTGCATGACAGCAAGTCTTATGCCTGACAAGATCAAATTTAATGAGAGTCCTCTTCAGTTTAGATTTCATCATACAGCAGAAAAAATCCTAACCAAATCAATTTAAAAACCCTCCATCAAATAGGAAGTCCTACCATCCACCTTCTTACTTCTATTTTTGTTTCCCTGTTGTCAGCTTCAGCCTCCTAGTTCCATAATTATCTCCCTTCCTACAAACTGCCACTGAATGTAATTGAGTTTTCATGTTACCAGATGCACACATCTGTTCAAACCTTTATATAGTATGTTCCCGAGCTCTCAAATTTTCATATAATTAAAGGAGTATAACATGAAACGTAAATCGTTTTTAAATGACATCAATCTGAATTAGAAGAAGACAAACCAGATAAATTTTATTCAATAATTTATCTTCAAAATTTAGGATGCTTTTGTTTCTGATTTTAAGATATCGATCTCATTATTGAAGTGCCTGGCTTATGGGATATAGAAAGAAATACAAGGAATAAAAAGGGTTGACAAGCTTTGGCGATGGATTTCTAAAAGCCTAACGGGTTAGGTTCAGAAACTCAGTTGAAAACCAGAATTGCGGTGAATAAATAAGGACCGGAATTAAAGAATAATAGATATAACAGTGATCTGGATTTCAGTTTTGAATCAAATTTCAATGGATCAGTATATTAAGATATAGGCTCAGAATATTGAAGGTGGAATTTGATCCAAGGGTCTGATCTCGAGTTTTGAAGAATCTTACTTAAGATAGGACTTCCCAACTACGAATCAATTTCTGCAATAACTTTTGCAGAGAGTACCTAATGAAGAAGAGGGTTAGAAGAAGATATGACCAGATCTCTCACCTGGCCTTGCTAGAATCCCACCAGCAGTATTGGAATCTCACCAATGGAGTAGTTGAGTCTCACAACCAGTTTCTGAGTCAAACAGAAGAACAGAAAAAAGCCATGCTTTATCTCACCAAGGAACCTTCCTTCCCCTTACCAGCCACCTCTTCCACACTTGGTCTGAACAGCTTCCTGCCACTTATCCTCCAAAATATCTTCTCCTTTTAAGAGTCTCATCCCCCTCACTCCCCTTCTTCCTGGTTCTAACCTCTCTTGGAACATAGGTACATCCCGATGATCATTGGCCAATCTTCCCATTTCCTTTCCCCTCCTATACCATCTGTGGATGAAAAACCACAACATGCCAGCCAAACCACTCTACGCCAAAACCTAAACCACCGTAACATACATACCATTACCACTACCTCTCAACAACCCCCACAAACTCAGTTACAGCTTACACTCATCACCCTGCAACACATCCCATCACCTCTCACATTAAAACCCTCACATTAGTAACCTTGCCAACTCCATTAACTATAGCACCATTTGTCAACTTTGTAATGAAGCCCCCATCACCCATAATGACACCCAACAGTACATCAAACAAAGCCCACAGAAACACCACCCCTAAAGCTAAACCCATTCTCCGACCAGGCTTCACAAAACCATCCCCACAAGAGGTTCGGCTCCACCACAGCTCTCACCTGAAACCTTCCCATCCACAGCAGCCTGCAACACCTAGAAGGAAAATCCACCAAGACCCAACCATGAAGTCGTGTTGGGGTGCTCCACCAGTGATCTCAAGCAAAGACCTCACAACCCACCCTTGCAACCTTTCTGCAACTTCTGTCGTTGGACTGATTGTAAATTAACCTTTCCCTTCATCGGACGACTTGCGTGACAGACTCGTGTCACTTTGGGATCCTAGAGGCGCAATCTTTATATGCTGGACGGATAGAGGAACCTTCTACGTGGACTTCTGTTCGGTGAATGCCAAGAAGGCAGTTCTGGCATACTCACCTTGGTGGTGTGGTGACCTCCTTCTTCAACTGGGAGTATATCCCCTCGACGCTGATGCGTCCAACAGAGAACTTGACATTGTCCATGTTTGGATCCAAGTCTTTAATAGCCCGGCAGAAGCTCTTTCTTCTCACACTGTTAGATCGGTGGTCTCATGTATGGGTCGAGTGCTTGATACCAGTATAAATATCTTTGAACTAATAGAGAATGGAATCCCGCTCGGTGCTGCTAGAGTGAAAGTGGCAGTGAAAAATCCAGAGAGGTTTGTTTAACCTCCAAACTACATCTGCTGGATGGAGAATCAATCAATACCTTCTTCAAGTTCGAACTTACTACTCTTTATTCTCTCTGTGGACACATCACCCATCCGGTTGAGTTATGCCCGGACCTTCTCCAACTCAGAGAATACCCCATAATACTCCCTTTCAAGGATGCCACCACACATCCCATTCTCATCAACACTGACCCACAAATCTGCCAAAGCATTCCCTTGATCCCTGTCTCAGTAGTATCCATTGGTGGCATGATGTCACAAACTCAATCGGTACTATTGAATGCAGATTATGGATCACTCCCTACTTCCCTTTGTGCCTCTATGCAAATAGATGTACCCAACCTTCCACCGTGTCCAAACCCTGATGGTCAAATCCAAAACACACTAATTCCAAACCTCACTTTCGATGAGCAAGTGTTTTTGCAGCAACTGCTGTCCATGGAACCAAAGTATGGCATCCCAACAGGTCCCACCATGAATATGTGCAACTACCATCTTATGTCAACTTCCAGTGACAACATTCTTCCCATCTCTAAGGCTACTGGTGTTCCCCCTATTGCTACTTCTGGGGGTCAAAACATGAACCTGCCCCACATTCCAACTGAAGCCATTCGAACCACCACTCCTCCTGCACCCACATTGGATGAGGATCTCATAAACCTCAACCCCACCCCTACCAAGAGCAACCCTATGTGCCAATTCAACAAAGCCAAAACGGTCACAATCAACCATGTTTTTAACCCACCAACCCCACAAAACCCAACACCACTCAACGTCTACAACCCATTTGGCGAGGGACCCTTGCGGGTCAGGCCATACAAAAGGCCTCGACTAGATTTAGTGGAGCCACCACTTGTTGAGAATGTTTGTGTCCTGGTTGAGGAGGCAATATCACAGTCTGATAACCCAACCACCTTCATCAACCAACTCTCTGATTGGCTGAAAGGGAGGGCTGTACCAACTGTTCAAACTGGTACCCAGACCGTGAATGAACAAAAAGCTACAAATGATGATCAGACACGGACAGGGGAAGAACATCAAGAGAGGGAGACAGGCCACACCACAAAGGACCGGGTAATTATCATAACCATCTTCCATCCTTATTCTATATTTTTATCCTGCTTTTTCTGTGTTCTTTTAAGTATTCTGCTTTTGTGGTATGAATTAAATTCTCCCTACCTTCGACGACAGTTTATCCAAAGGTACGCCTTTTAGCATAATTTCATTCCATGCATGTGCTGATCTGTCACCTGGCTATCTCAACTGAGCTATTTTTACTATCTGATTCTGGTGAACTTGTATATTTAGTCATTTCCATTCTTACTATCTCTGTGCATATATTGGGTCGATCGAGTCTATATATTGTCTGCCTGTGGTGTTTCAAAAATAGCCTGTTTTGAATCTTCCCGATTCTCACTTAACTGTAGCAGTGACAAAATGAAAATTCTATGTTGGAATGTTAGAGGTTTGCATAGCAAAACCACCAGGGGTTGCCTCTACAATCATAAAAATGCCACCAAGGCCGATTGTATATTCCTCTGTGAAACAAAGGTTTCAAATCATACGGCACTTAAGCCTGTCAAAGGACTATCTTCGTACTGTACTGGTGCCTTTGTAAACAGCTCGGGTTCAAATGGGAACAGTGGTGGGCTATGGATGCTCTTTAGAGTCCATGTGAAGTATTCCATTCTTCATACCAATCAAAACTTTATTGCCATTGAAATGGCACCATCTATGGAACTCCCCTTTAACTGGACACTTATCTGCATTTATGATCCACCCAAATGGTCTTTGAGATGGGATTTCTGGGAAGAGCTTGATCAATATCTGCAATCCATCTCAACCCCCACCCTAACGAAGTCACCTCACAAAACCAAAAATTTGAAGGCAGACCTTTCAAACACTCCACATCTTCCCTGTGATTGGTGGAAACCTTATCCAAACACAACCCCCAGAATATCACCCTCAAAGGCAACCCTTTCACCTGGTCCAACAAACAAAAGCCACCAAATCTGATCAAGGAAAACCTAGATAGAGCCTACGCCAATCAATTGTGGTTAGCCAGGTGCCCTGCAGTGATTCTCTCAAAAAAAAGCTTCTCTTGGTTCTGATCACAATCCCATCCTATTAACCACCCACCTAGAACTTCCTGCCTGCAAAAAATTGCTCCATTATCAGCACTCTTGGATGTCCCACCCAGAGTCCATAGCTTTCTGCTCGAATTCATGGAACTCCAGTGGTACGAATGATAACATCATGGTGAAGCTTGCCTCGCTCAGCAGATCTAATGTAGGACTAGATCTGAACAATCAAACTAGACCCAACAACAGGAACTTGTAACCAAAGAACAACCAAACCAGCTCCACAGATATATGAGAAATCAGACTTCACATAACAGTCTAGTAGCACTATCGATCTTAAGGAATATTAGCACAAAGAATAAACAAAGAGAGCAGCAGCCCTTAGAACTAAACCAGGGACTGATTAAGTGTATTAACCACTTCAAGTTCTTCTCAAGTATGATCAGGAGTCCAGAAATCAGCAGTCATAATAGCAGAGATGTCGAATCCAGAAAATAGAAGCTAAAGCCGCTAGAAGACAAAAATAGGGAGATTTTGAATATCTCTCTACAGGCTCCTCAGAAACAGTCCAAACTAAGGTCGATCCTTAGTAGTATATGGATAAACAATCGATCAAAATCTGGGCTCAAACCGAGGGCTGGAA